>NC_053027.1:300292581-300460658 GCF_003073215.2 Triticum urartu
TTCAGAATTATTGAACATATATTTATTATATAATAAATATAGATCCAATTCAAATAGTTATTGAATTAATTTCAAATGCCCAAAATAAATATTTCTGAAACTCCAAAAATATTGGTTTGAATTTTACCTCTTGCCAATATTTTTACAGAATAACAGGAACATTTCCTTGGACTCATTTGAAAAGATTTTTAATGTTGATTATTTCTGAAGTGATTTCTGAGGGTTTCAACTAACCTCAATTCAACTTTCAGAATTTAGACATGATGCATGGATGCTCTCATATGCAACTATTGCAAACAATTCTAGGGCTGTGACATGATCTCTCTCAAACAACCCTGCAACCAAATAACAAAGAGTCTCTTGTGTCCCCAACACACCCAATACAATGGTAAATTGTATAGGTCCACTAGTTCGACAAAGAGATGGTGATACAAGTGCAATATGGATGGTAGATAGTGGTTTTTGTAATCTGAAAAATATAAAAACAGCAAGGTAACTAATGCTTAAAGTGAGCGAAAACGGTATTGCAATGCGTTGAAACAAGGCCCAGGGTTCATACTTTCACTAGTGCAAGTTCTTTCAACAATAATAACATAATTGGATCATATAACTATCCCTCAACATGCAACAAAGAGTCACTCCAAAGTCACTAATAGCAGAGAACAAACGAAGAGATTATTGTAGGGTACGAAACCACCTCAAAGTTATCCTTTCTGATCGATCTATTCAAGAGTCTGTTGTAAAATAACATGAAGCTATTCTTTTTGTTCGATCTATCCTAGAGTTCGTACTAGAATAACGTCACATCAAGTATCCGTGGGTATGATTATACGATATGCAGCTCACAATCTCATATTTTCATCTATTCAACAAACACAAAGAACTTCAAAGAGTGCCCCAAAGTTTCTACCGGAGAGTCAAGACAGAAATGTGTGCCAACCCCTATGCATAAGTTCACAAGGTCACAGAACTCGCAAGTCGATCACCAAAACATACATCAAGTGGATCACGTGAATATCCCATTGTCACCACAGATAAGCACATGCAAGACATACATCAGTGTTCTCAAATCCTTAAAGACTCAATCCGATAAGATAACTTCAAAGGGAAAACTCAATCCATTACAAGAGAGTAGAGGGGGAGAACATAATAAGATCCAACTATAATAGCAAAGCTCGCGATACATCAAGATCGCGCCGAATCAAGAACATGAGAGAGAGAGAGAGATCAAACACATAGCTACTGGTACATACCCTCAGCCCCGAGGGTGAACTACTCCCTCCTCGTCATGGAGAGCGCCGGGATGATGAAGATGGACACCGGTGATGGACCCCCCCTCAGATAGGGTGCCGGAACGGGTCCTGATTGGTTTTTAGTGGCTACAGTGGCTTACGGCAGCGGAACTCCCGATCTAGGTTATTTTTTGGAGGTTTCTGTATTTATAGGAATTTTTGGCGTAGGTCTCACATCAGGGGGGTCTTCGAGTTGTCCATGAGATAGGGGGACGCGCCCGGGGGGTAGGGCACGCCCCCACCCTCGTGGATGGCTCGGGACTCTTCTGGCCCAATTCTTTTACTCCGAGGGCTTCTTTTGGTCCATAAAAATCATCAAAAAATGGCATGTCAATTGGACTCCGTTCGGTATTCCTTTTCTGTAAAACTCAAAAATAAGGAAAAAATAGAAACTGGCACTGGGCACTAGGTGAATAGATTTGTCCCAAAAATCATATAAAATAGCATATAAATGCATATAAAACATCCTAGATGGATAATATAATAGCATGGAACAATCAAAAATTATAGATACATTGGAGATTTATCACCCCTGAGGGCACGATGACCCCCATGCCAACGAAGCCTGTGGGCCTCGCGCTCCTGAAGAGGATGAGGGATTACATTGCCACGGACCAGTAAGCACGCTGTCTTATCTTTGCTTCCTGTTCTTGTCATAGTCTCTTGACGTTTGCCTCCCCCGCGGCCAGGCCAACGCCGGTGGCGAAGAAGAAGAAGGAGGGGGCCAGAACCTCCGAGGTCAAGTAGCTTGCCACGACTGCGCCACCTCCGGCGTAGAAGGATGGGGCCAGCCCATGCGCTCCCGCTCCTTGGTCGTCCTCCCGAGGCTCGGAGTATCCTCAGGAGGAGGCGACCTCTACGGCCAAGCCGGCTCCGGAGGCGCCCACCCTCAGCTCGCCTGCTGAGGCTACGAAGGCTTTGGAGCCCCCAACCCTCTCTGCCATTGCTGCTTCGCCGGTCCTGGTGCTGGCGCCATCTCCTCCCCCATCCATCTTGCTGCTGAACCATGGTCCTTCTGCCGCGCCCAGTGCTCTGGAGAAGGCTCGCTCCATGTTGGACCTGCTTCAGGACGATCTTTAGGGCCCGGACCGGCATATGACGTCGGGGCGCCTAGAGCTGATCTCAGGATAGCTCCGGGCCGACGCGTCCATGAGGGCGGCCTGGGGCTAGGCCGTGGTGGCCTCAGAGGAGGGCGAGTAGGTAGCCGGCCTAGCCGCGGCCGCCCGCGACGTGGCGGTGAAGGATGCCATGGCCGCCGAGGAGCGCTGCCGAGCGGCGGAGGCCGAGCTGAAGACCCTCCACGACAGGCAGGCCACCGAGGCCCGTCAGCTCAAGGTGCGGGAGGTGGAGCTGAAGGCCCGAGAAACTGTAGTTGCCGACCGCGACACCGAGCTGGAGGCGGAGAAGGCCCAGCTGGAGGCCAAAGAAAAACTTCTTGCCGAGGGGCGTGCCACCTTTGACTCCGAGTAGTGGTCCCACAAGGCACTGCGGGATCTCTACGGGGGGAGGGGGGTTGAAGGAGCCATTTGTCACTGCGGAGGAAGGCCCCGCCGAGCTGCTCCCCCAGGTTGTCACGGCGCTTGAGGGCGTTGTCATTGGGTTGGCCCCATGGTGGAAGGAGAAGCCCATGCGCTCTCCACCTTGGCTGTGATGCGCATCTTCAGCCACCTCCATCTTCGCGACCCCAGCTTCGACTTCAGTGCCTTGCTTGAGCTTGTGTACCCGTAGCGCTGCACCGCCACTGCCGAAGCCATGAAGGACCAGGTGGAGGCCCTGCTGTGGAAGTTCCTCACCGTCGACCCTGCAACCACGGCTGATGGCGTCGCCGATCCCATGACCACGGTTGATGGCACGGGCGACGGCAACGTCGTCAACGATAGGGCTCCCCTTGCGGGTGATGACGGTACCCAAGGCTGAGGAAGAGGCTCAATGGTGGCGCTCCCCTCCCTTTTACTCCTGCAACATGTATCATGCCTCATGGAGGCGTAAAAACTTATGCTTGGTACTTTTTTAAGAAACAGTATGTTTTGTAATAATTCACTAGGATTCTGCAATTTCCTTCCCATTTTCTTTAATGTTCTGTGTCGGCAGGGCCCGGCCCCGCGCATACCTCAACCTTCGTTGGGTCGTCCGGATCACCGAGACGAGACCAAGGGGTGCGGGGCTATGCGACTAGTTAGGCTCCTGAGTCAAGATGCTCAGGAGTCCCCCTTGACGTGCAAACAACCCTCGGAAAGTATACGTGAGAGTAGGGCTTAGCGTTCTGCGTCGGCAGTGCCCGGCCCCGCACATACCTCAGCTGCCGTCGGGTCGTCCGGATCACCAGGAAGAACCCAAGGGGTGAGGGGCTACGTGGCCAGTTAGGCTCCTGAGTCGCAATGCTCAAGAGTCCCCCTTGACGTGCAAACAACCCTCAGAAAGGAGACGCAAGAGTAGGTCTTAGCGTTCTGCCTCGGCAGGGCCCGGCCAGTCACATACCTCAGCCACCGTCGGGTCATCTGGATCACCAGGATGAGCCCAAGGGGTGAGGGGTTACGCAACCAGTTAGGCTCCTGATTCGCGATGCTCAGGAGTCCCCCTTGACGTACGAACAGACCTCCATATCTTTCCTCGCCGAGGTCCCGCTCGGGAGGGGCGCACGAAGGCCAGGTCCGAGGGACCTGGCAGGGTGGCATATGCTAGGTGTGACCTGAGCGTAGCCCCCCGTGCCCAGCCCCCTCGCGCGACTCTCCCGGAGGGAAAGCGTTGCGGTGAGGCTAAACACTGAGCCTAGGGCTCCCTGAGGTTATTGCAGCCATTGGGCCGCCCTCAGTTGTTTATCACTAGTGCGAAGCATGGCGATTCTGCACTTGCACGGTCATAGCCGCTCCTCGACCGTGTCAACTACCAGCGCGGAGCATGGTGCTTCCACTAGTGCGTTGGTGGGGGCTCCCTCTGATTGAAGCCCCCGGGGCATGTACAGCCCCGCCCTGACACATGGCTTGTGCGGCAGGGCTAGAGGAGATGTGTATGGGCACTCGTGAGCCAGTGCGGGACTCACGAGGCCCTACCTCAAGGCGGGTTGCGCCTGAATTTGATTCGGAACACTTGTGACAACCTTGTGAGATGGTTAGGCAACCTGCGCCGAATAGATCTCCTGAGGTTATCACATGAGAAGGCCAAACACCAACGACCCCAGGAGGTGACGTGAACGGGGCCGTCCTGCCAGACAGAGCTCAGTCATTGGGTTTATCGACACTGCAGGAACGGATCCGAGCACAGACTCCATGCCCAGTCTTCTCATGTGAAAGTCCCGAAGAAAGACAACTGGCGCGCGACTCCCATGGTGACGAGGAACTGGGTCGCGCGCCCTGGTTTGTCCGCCCATGATTAGCTCATGCGAGAGCAAGGCACCAAGGACCATGGGAGGTGACGTGCATGTGAGCTGGTCCGCGAGCCAGAGCTCAGCCTCTTGGGTTTAGCGACGCTGCAGGGATGGACCCGAGCATAGACGCCGTGCCCGCCCTTAATCATGAGGCGGTCGTGGGTGGGTTTGCAAGGGCGTAGGACGTTCGCGACAATGAAGTGCCGGATTGGCATATGATAATCATAAGTAACTCACAGAAGGAGGCAAGCCAGCTCTAATAGATGCGGAAAAACGATACATGCCACAGGGACAGACCCATGCGGCCTGGGAATGATGTGGCCCGAGGGGCGCCCCCAACTAAACAACTAGAAGGCGCGAGAAAGGTACATGTCACAAGGACAAACCCACATGACCTGGGGATAATGCAGCCCGAGGGGCGCCCCCAACTGAATAAACCAGAAAAAGTCACCTGGCACCATTGCTGAAGAGATGTTGAGGTAGCTGAAGACACGTGCTGAAGAAGTCGCTCCTCATGAGCCACCTAGGCCCTGAACCCCAGGAGGCTTTGAAGGCCCGGGAGGCTCGCGAAGAACCGTTTCCATCTTCGTCAAGACCGCTTGGAGCCTGGCCTCCTGTAACGCCCTCAATGCGGCTATATCTCCTACGTGTCGAAGCACGACTTAGAGGCATAACCGCATTGAAAGCAATGTCGCAAGTGAGGTAATCTTTGCAAACAACCCATGTACATAAATAAAGGGGAAGGTACATAGTTGGCTTACACTCGCCACATCACACAAATACATAAATAAGTCATTACATTCATCCAATACACTCAGGGTCCGACTACGGAACCAAAATAAAGATCAACCCCCAAATGCGACAAAGTCCCCGATCGCCCCAACTGGGCACCACTACTGATCATCTATGAAAGACACATAGTAATGACGAGAGTCTTCATCGAACTCCCACTTGAGCTCGATCATATCATCTGGAGCGGCATCATCGGTCCCTGCATCTGGTTTTGGAAGTAATCTATGAGTCATGGGGACTCAGCAATCTCACACCCTCACGATCAAGACTATTTAAGCTTATAGGTAAGGTAAGGTATGATGTGGAGCTGCAGCAAGCGACTAGCATATATGGTGGCTAACATATTCGCAAAAGAGAGCGAGAAGAGAAGGCAAAAGCATGATCGAACAACTATGATCAAGGAGTGATCCTAGAACAACCTACGTCAAGCACTACTCCAACACCGTGTTCACTTCCCGGACTCCGCTGAGAAGAGACCATCACGGTTACACACACAGTTGGTTCATTTTATTTAGTCAAGTTTCATGTTATCTACAACTGGACATTAACAAATTCCCATCTGCCCATAACCGCGGGCACGACTTTCAAAAGTTCAAATCCCTGCAGGGGAGTCCCAACATAGCCCATCACAAGCTCTCACGGTCAACGAAGGATATTCCTTCTCCCAAGACAATCCGATCAGACTCGGCATCCCGGTTACAAGACATCCTCGACAATGGTAAAACAAGTCCAGCAACACCGCCTGAATGTGCCAACAAATCCTGATAGGAGCTGCACATATCTCGTTCTCAGGCACACTCAGATGAGACTAGCTACGAGTAAAACCAACCCTCAAGTTTCCCCTAGGCGGCCCTGCAGGCAGCTCAGTTTGGACCAACACTCAGAGGAGCACTGGCCCGGGGGGGGGGGGTTAAATAAAGATGACCCTTGGGCTTCGGAAACCCAAGGGAAAAAGAGGCTAGGTGGAAAATGGTAAAACCAAGGTTGGGCATTGCTGGAGGAGTTTTATTCAAGGCGAACTGTCAAGGGGTTCCCATTATAACCCAACCGTGTAAGGAACGCAAAATCCGGGAAGATAACACCGATATGATGAAAACTAGGGCGGCAAGAGTGGAACAAAACACTAGGCATAAGGCCGAGCCTTCCACCCTTTACCAAGTATATAGGTGCATTGAGATAAACAAGATAATATGGTGATATCCCAACAATAAACATGTTCCAACAAGGAACGATCTCCAAACTTCACCTGCAACTAGCAACGCTATAAGAGGGGCTGGGCAAAGCGGTAACATAGCCAAACAACGGTTTCCTAGGACATGGTGGGTTAGAGGTTTGACATGGCAATATGGGAGGCATGATAAGCAAGTGGTAGGCATCATAGCATAGGCATAGCAAAAGACCGAGCTTCTAGCAAGCAAAGATAGAAGTGATTTCGAGGGTATGGTCATCTTGCCTGCAAAATTCTCAGAGTTGCCTTGATCCTCGAAAGCGAACTCAACGGGCTCCTCGTTCACGTAGTCATATCCCGGCTCTACCCAAGCAAGAACAACAAGCAAAGGGAGAACAATCAACCACGTGCAATGCACAAACAACATGATGCAACATGGTATGATATGCGGCATGCGATATGTGATGCATATGCAAGATTTGGAAAGTAATGGTTGAACCTGGCCTCAACTTGGAAATCCAAGAGTGCCACTGGAAAGGTGAGTTGATTTCGGTTGAAATCAATATAAAGATCACCGGAATCGGATGCACGGTTTGTAAATGGCAAGCAAAACAAATATGGCACCGGTCTGCGATAAACAGCAAGTAGCCTCCTAAATGCATCAAGAACAACATGCTACAGCACTCCAACATGACAACAAAATACATGGCAGGGATCCACTCATAATGCTTGACAAAATATGAACACTGAGCTACGGCTAATTCACTCATTAACATGTTCAAACAAGCATGGCAAAAGTGCAAAAGATAACAGGTTTCAGACTTAGTGAAATTAACAGCACATCAGGAATTTATCATCAGGAAGCAATCTTTAGAGCATGAAAACTACATGATACAGGAACATATCATGGCTAAGCAAGGCTTGGCATTAAGCTACTCTAAGCATATAACAAAAGTCCCTTAGTGACCATGAGCCAAAAGGGATCAGAAAATACAATTGCAAGCATGTGAACATAGCAAAAACATAAACAGATTCAGACTTGGTGAAAAACTGGAGCATGCAAAACAGATAACAAGTAGGCATGTTTACGAGCTCGATGCACTCACTACACAACATGGCATGACATCTAAGCATACACCCAGCAAATAGACATAGCATAGAATCTAGACATGGCAAGAACAACAACATAGCATGCACGGATCAATAGCAACAACCTCGGCAAAATCGCTAAACAAGTTAATAATCTGCCAGGAACATTTTATAGAAAAAGTAGAGCTTGATTAACTCAAGCTAGGGTGATCGATAATTGCAAACAAAGACATGGATGGATAGAGAACAACAATATTAACAAAACATCCTTACTGATCATCCTCAAAATAGGCACAGATCACTAGGAAACAACATGAACATATGGCATAAAAACAATATCAGGACAAGGACTTAGTGGAATTCTAAGTCCCTGAAATCAGCATCATTGAGTAAGCTACTTTGCATGCTTGTGATAGTCACCACAAAGATCACAAAAATACATGGCATACACCCCTGTAAAGATGGCATGGCATACATCAAAATACATTTAGAGCTCAGGATCATACCATGCACACAATAATCATGGCAAAAATGACAGAAGGCCATTTGCTGAAACAGATCTGCAACTTTCCTCACATAGCCCTCTTCCAACTGCATTTCGGGCATCAAGATGAGCTCTAATGAAGATGATGCAATGAGAAGAAATGATTTACTCGTCGAGACGAACATTTTGATATGCTACACGCACGAATCAGAGCTACAATGACAGAGTTATGATGCGTCAAAGTATGCACAAAAATACTGGAAAACTAGGGTTTTTGGGGAAAGTCAACCGATCCGATCCGATCCAGATCTGGGACGTGCACTGTAGCAGCGGCGGCGCCCGAGGTCTCCGGCGAGGTACTGAACTCCGGTGAGGTGGTGAGGGCGTGGGGAAGGCCGGAGGAGGCCGGATCCGGACCATGACAGCGCGGCGGCGAGGTAGAGGAGGCCGGTCGGTGAGGAGGCGCCGTCGCGGGGCTGTCCGGTGGCGGCGCGGCTTGCCGAAGGCATTGAGCGCGGCGGCCGGCGAGGGAGAAGACGGCGGTCGCTCGGCGGGGAACCAGGTGAGGAGGCGCGGGGGTCGAGGGCCTCGGGCGGTGGCGGCTCGGGCCGGGGGGGGGGGGGGGCCTGGGCCCGGGGGGGCCGGGGCGGGGGGGGGGGGGGGGGGGGGGGGGGGGGGGGGGGGGGGGGGCGCCTGGGCCCGGGCGGGCCGGCGCAGGCGAGACGACGCTGTGGGTGCATGGTGCTACGTGGCATGCCCTGGTTGGCAGCGGCGGTCTTGTCCGGCGCGGGCGGACGAGTCAGGCCGCGCGGAGAGGAATTTTAGGGTTTCGGGGGGAGAAGACCCGGGATTTCGAGAGGGTGATGTATTTATAGAGGTGGAGGGAGCTAGGAAGCTCCAAATGAGGTGCGGTTTGCGGCCACGCGATCGTGATCGAACGCTCTAGATGATGGAAGGGGTTTAGATGGGTTTTGGGCCACATTGGAGGGGTGTTGGGCTGCAACACACATGAGGCCTTTTCGGTCCCTCGGTTAACTGTTGGAGTATCAAACGAAGTCCAAATGGCACGAAACTTGACAGGAAGTCTACCGGTAGTAAACCAAGGCCGCATTACAAGTCTCGGTCCAATCCGAAAACGTTTAACAACCGCACACGAAAATAGGTAAAAAGGGGCCCCGGAGGACATAGGAGCGCCGGAATGCAAAAGGGACAACGGGGAAAATGCTCGAATGCATGAGACGAACACGCATGCAAATGCAATGCACATGATGACATGATATGAGATGCATGACAAAGACAAACACACACGGAGAAAAAAACCCGACAACGAGGAAATAATATAACTTAGGGCCGGAAACAGCAAGAGTTGGGATACATATAAGGTAAATTACATCCGGGGTGTTACAACACTCCACCACTATGAAAGGATCTCGTCCCGAGATCTAGGACTGAAAAAAAAACTCCGGGTACTCAGAATGGAGGTGATCCTCGCGTTGCCAGGTGGCTTCATGGTCGGAATGATGTGACCACTTGACTTTGAGGAATTTTATTGACTTGTTGCGAGTCTTGCGCTCAGTTCCTTCAAGAATAGCAACTGGGTGCTCACGATAAGACAGGTCTTCCTGGAGATCAATGTCTTCAAAGTTGACGGTGCGGTCAGGGGTCTTGAAGCACTTGCGGAGTTGAGAGACATGAAACACGTCGTGCACGTTTGCAAAGTTGGAGGGAAGCTCAAGTTGATAGGCGAGATCGCCTCTCTTGCTGACGATCTTGAAAGGACCCACGTACCTAGGGGCAAGCTTGCCTTTGAGCACCTAGCGCCCCATGCCTTGTGCCTTCCTGGCGGAGACACGCGTTGAAGCACGCCTCCATGTGGTTCCCGAGCGCCTCCCTCATGATATTGGCTAGGTCAAAGGCCCTCCAGAGGAGAGCCCCCGATCCTAGCTTGAGAGGGGAGCTGGGCGCGGCTTCCTATGCGAGAGAGGGAGGCGCCCCATCCGTGGGCGCAGATCCTGAGGTGGTGCTACTGGACACACCGCTCCCCTAAGGCTCTTGGTGGAGCAGCTGCTTATTATTCTTGGGGAATTCTATGTCCCTGAAATCAGCATCATTGAGTAAGCTACTTTGCATGCTTGTGATAGTCACCACAAAGATCACAAAAATACATGGCATACACCCCTGTAAAGATGGCATGGCATACATCAAAATACATTTAGAGCTCAGGATCATAGCATGCACACAATAATCATGGCAAAAATGACAAAAGGCCATTTGCCGAAACAGATCTGCAACTTTCCTCACATAACCCTCTTCCAACAGCATTTTGGGCATCAAGATCAGCTCAAATGAAGATGATGCAATGAGAAGAAATGATTTACTCGCCGAGACGAACATTTTGATATGCTACACGCACGAATCGGAACTACGATGACAGAGTTATGATGTGTCAAAGTATGCACAAAAATACTGGAAAACTAGGGTTTCGGGGGAAAGTCAACCGATCCGATCTGATCCAGATCTGGGACGTACACTGTAGCAGCGGCGGCGCCCGAGGTCTCCGGCGAGGTACTGAACTCCGGCGAGGTGGTGAGGGCGCGGGGAAGGCCGGAGGTGGCCGGATCCGCTCGGATCCGGACCGTGACGGCACGACGGCGAGGTAGAGGAGGCCGGTCGGTGAGGAGGCGCCGGCGCGGGACGGTCTGGTGGTGGCGCGGCTTGCTGGCGGCGTGGAGCGCGACGACCGGCAAGGGAGAAGACGGCGGCCGCTCGACGGGGAACCAGGCGAGGAGGCTCGGGGATCAAGGGCCTCGGGCGGCGGCGGCTCGTGCCGGGGGGCCCTGCCTGGGCCCGGCCGGGCCGGCGCGGGCGAGACGGCGATGTGGGTGCGCGGTGCCACGTGGCACGCCCTGGTTGGCGGCGGCGGTCTCCTCCGGCGCGGGCGAACATGTCCGGCCGCGCGGAGAGGAATTTTAGGGTTTCGGGGGGAGAAGACCCGGGTTTCGAGAGGGTGATGTATTTATAGAGGTGGAGGGAGCTAGGAAGCTCCAAATGAGGTGCGGTTTGCGGCCACGCGATCATGATCGAACGCTCTAGACGATGGAAGGGGTTTAGATGGGTTTTGGGCCACATTGGAGGGGTGTTGGGCTGCAACACACACGAGGCCTTTTCGGTCCCTCGGTTAAGCGTTGGAGTATCAAACGAAGTCCAAATGGCACGGAACTTGACAGGCGGTGTACCGGTAGTAAACCAAGGCCGCATGAGAAGTCTCGGTCCAATCCGAAAACGTTTAACACCCGCACATGAAAAGAGGTAGAAAGAGGCACTTGAGGACATAGGAGTGCCGGAATGCAAAACGGACAACGGGGAAAATGCTCGAATGCATGAGAAGAACACGTATGCAAATGCAATGCACATGATGACATGATATGAGATGCTTGACAAAGACAAACACACACGGAGACAAAAACCCGACAATGAGGAAATAATATAACTTAGGGCCGAAAACGGCAAGAGTTGGGATACATATAAGGTAAATTACATCCGGGGTGTTACAACACTCCACCACTATGAAAGGATCTCGTCCCGAGATCTAGGACTAGAAAAAAAAACTCCGGGTACTCAGAACGGAGGTGATCCTCGCGTTCCCAGGTGGCTTCACGGTCAGAATGATGTGACCACTTGACTTTGAGGAATTTGATTGACTTTTTGCGAGTCTTGCGCTCAGTTTATTCAAGAATAGCAACTGGGTGCTCACGATAAGACAGGTCTTCCTGGAGATCAATGTCTTCGAAGTTGACGGTGCGGTCAGGGGTCTTGAAGCACTTGCGGAGTTGAGAGACGTGAAACACGTCGTGCAAGTTTGCATAGTTGGAGGGAAGCTCAAGTTGATAGGCGAGATCGCCTCTCTTGCTGACGATCTTGAAAGGACCCACATACCTAGGGGCAAGCTTCCCTTTGATACCGAAGCGACGAGTACCTTTCATTGGAGAGACGCGAAGGTAAACATGGTCTCCAATCTCGAAAGCCAAATCACGATGCTTACTATCATAGTAGCTCTTCTGGCGCGATTGCGCGGCTTTGAGGTTATCACGAATGACTTTGCACATTTCCTCTGCCTCTGTGATCAAGTCATTTCCAAGAAGTTGACGTTCACCAGTCTCTGACCAGTTAAGAGGAGTACGACACTTCCTGCCATAGAGAATTTCAACTGGGGCCTTGCCCGAACTCGCTTGAAAGCTGTTGTTGTAGGAGAACTCGGCATATGGAAGACAATCTTCCCACTTCATACCGAAAGAGATGACACAAGCCCTGAGCATATCTTCAAGAATTTGATTTACTCGCTCGACTTGGCCACTAGTTTGCGGATGAAAAGCTGTGCTGAAACGGATGTTGGTGCCCATGGCCTTCTGAAAAGAATCCCAAAACTTGGAGGTAAAGATGCTACCACGATCTGAAGAAATCAACTGCGGAATGCCGTGCAGAGAGACAATCTGAGAGGTATATAGCTCTGCCAATTGAGCTGCTGTGATGGATTCTTTGATAGGAAGGAAATGAGCCACTTTAGTGAGTTTGTCGATGACAATGAAGATAGCATCATTGCAATGCTTGGACTTTGGAAATCCAGTCACGAAGTCCATCTCAATGTGGTCAAACTTCCATTCTGGAATGGCAAGAGGTTGGAGGAGGCCAGCTGGTCGTTGGTGTTCTGCCTTAACTCTTCTGCAGACATCACATTCATTCACGAACTGAGAAATCTCATGCTTCATTCGAGTCCACCAATACGACTGCTTGAGGTCATGGTACATCTTTGTACTTCCAGGGTGGATAGAGAGGAGTGAATTGTGAGCCTCGTTCATAATGACTTTACGAAGGTCACCTTTAGGCACAACAATGCGATCCTCGAAGAATAGAGTATCCTTGTCGTCAAGACGATAGCACTTGTACTTGGGTTGACTCTTGGCAATCCCACTCTTCACCTTCTTCACCATAGCATCAAGAAGTTGAGCCTCGCGAATCTGATCTTCCAAAGCAGGAGAGACTTGGAGGTTGGCGAGGAAACCTTGAGGAACAACTTGCAGATTGAGTTTGCGGAAAGCTTCACAAAGCTCGGGTTGGTAAGGCTTGAGAATCAAACTGTTGCAGTAAGCCTTCCTGCTCAATGCGTCAACAATTACATTAGCCTTGCCTGGAGTATATTCGATACTCGGATTATACTCTTGAATCATTTCGACCCAACGAGTCTGCCTGAGGTTGAGATTAGGCCGAGTGAAGATGTACTTGAGACTCTTGTGGTCAGTGAAGATGTCCACTTTTCGTCCCAATAAGAGATGTCTCCAAGTTAAAAAAGCATGCACAACTGCCGCCAACTCGAGGTCATGAGTGGGGTAGTTCTTTTCATTGGGCTTCAACTGGCAAGAGGTATAAGCCACAACTTTCTTCTCTTGCAACAACACTATGCCAAGACCTTGAAGATAAGCATCACAGAAGACCTCAAACGGTTTGGATTCATCAGGCCTAGTCAGAACTGGAGCAGTGACTAACTTCTCTTTCAGGGTGTTGAAAGCGATGTCACATTCAGGAGACCAAACGTACTTTACGTGCTTCTGGAGAAGGTTGGAAAGAGGCTTCGCGATCTTAGAGAAGTTCTCAACGAACCTTCGACAATAGCTTGCGAGACCAAGGAAGCTGAGGAGTTGCTTCACATTCTGAGGTGGTTCCCAATTCACAATTGCAGACACCTTCTCAGGATTCACCGCTATGCCCTTGGCTGAGATGATATGCCCAAGGTAGAGAACCTCATCGAGCCAAAACTCGCACTTTGAAAACTTGGCATAGAACTTATGTTCTCTAAGCTTATCCAGCACCAAACGCAAGTGCTTGGCCTGATCTTCCTTGTTCTTGGAAAAGACCAAAATGTCATTGAGGTAGACCAAGATGAAGTCATTTGTGTAAGGGTTGAATATGAAATTCATCATGCGAGAGAATGTCGGAGGAGCGTTGACGAGGCCGAAAGACATGACAGTGTATTCATATGAACCATAGCTTGTTCTGAATGCTGTCTTAGGGATATCTGGCTCACGAATGCGAATCTGGTGATAGCCCATACGGAGATCAAGCTTGGAGAATACTTGAGCACCTTTGAGTTGTTCAAACAACTCGTTGATGTTGGGAAGTGGGTAATTGTTCTTTATGGTCTTCTTGTTCAGTGGACGGTAGTCGACACAAAGTTGGTCCGTTCCATCCTTCTTCTTCACAAAAAGAACACCACAACCCCATGGAGAAGAACTTGGTCGGATGAGACCCATTTGCTCTTGAATATCGAGTTGCTTCTTCAGCTCCTTCAACTCTTCAGGTCCAAGCTTGTAAGGACGTTTGCAAATAGGTTCCGTGCCCGGCTCAAGATCGATGACGAATTCAACTGGCCGGTGCGGAGGCATTCCTGGAAGCTCTTCTGGAAAGACGTCTTGATATTCACAAACGACTGGAATTTGCAAGATGGCATCCAGCTCACCCTTCTCATTGAGAGAAAACAGATGGATGGTATTATCCCGAGCGACAAAGACAATTACATCCTCAGACGAATGAGTCAATTGAATCTGCCCGGCAGCACAATCAAGCTGAGCCTTGTGCTTAGAAAGCCAGTCCATACCAAGAATAAGATCAATATCTGAGTTACCAAGGACCATTTGAGAAGCCAGAAACTTGAAATCACCCATCATGATAGAAATATCCGGGACCATCATGCTAGAACTCAAATGCTTAGCCGGAGAAACCACTTGCAATGCTTTAGGTAATGCCTTAGTACCAAAGTTGTGCTCCGATGCAAATGGGAATGACATGAAAGAATGCGATGCACCAGAGTCAAAAAGAACTTTTGCTGGAATATTGTTAACAAGAAGGTTACCCATGATGACACCTGATGAGTCCTCTGCCTGAGCTGCATTCATCAAGTTGACCTTGGCATGCTTGGGGTTATGCTTGACCACTGCGGTGCTGGCAGATCTCACAGGAGGAGGAGGAGGGAGACGCCTCTGATTGAAGAATTTGTTGGCATAGTGACCCTTCTGTTGGCACTTGTTGCACGTGACCTCCGAGAGCGGATGGTGATACAGAGCACTTGATCTTGGAGCTTGAGACGAAGTCTTGTTCTGAAAGCCTAGGTTGGGTGGGTGGGAAGATCCATTGCCACCTTTGCTCTTCTGCTGATAAGGCTGACGGAACGGAGGAGAGGCAGCCAATACTTTTGCTGCTTAGCCACTTGAGTTGAGGAAGAAGGAGTCGCACCTCTGACTCGCTTCTTGGAAGCATCGCACTTCAGTTGAGCAGCCTCTTGTTTCAGTGCCATGTTGTAAAACTCATCGTACTTCTGAGGCTTGAAAAGCACGAGAGCAAGTTGAAGATCTTCTCTAAGGCCACCCCCGAACTGGTAAATCATGCTCTTCTCATCAGGGACGTCTTGCTTAGTGAAACGGGCAAGCTTCTGAAACATGATGTTGTACTGGTAAACAGACAAAGAGCCTTGCTTCAAGTTGCGGAATTCCTCACGCTTGCTTTCAACAACACTTTGAGGAATGCGATGAGCTCTGAAGTCTTGACGGAATTCATCCCAGGTAATTGCACGGGCTCCTCTGGAATCTTTGTATTGCTGAAACCATCCCGCAGCTTGTTCTTTGAGTTGGTAGGAGGAAATCTTGACAAAGTCCTCATGCCTGACGTTACTGCACTCGAAATGCTTGCATATGTCCACGAGCCAATCATCAGCGTCTGAGGCCTCGAAACAGTTGCTGAAGGTCTTTGGCTGGTTAGCAAGGAACTGGTTGAGTGTAGCAAACTGATTCTGATTGTTGCCATGGCCATGATTCCCTTGGTTGCGCTCTTCCATAATTTGCATGATCAGCTGCGTGTTTGCATTGGTAGCGGCCATCACAGCTTGCCATGCCTCCGGAGGTGGTAGTGGCGGATCCTGATTCTGATTCTGACCCTTAGCAGGAGCCATCCTGAAGAGGTTGACATCCGTTAGCATCTTGACAGACAAATATTTAAGCTGAATCAAGCGGGTTGAAATTGCAACATATAGTATTCACATCCGAACAAAATGAACGAATGCATTCCAATCGAAATGGTCACATTCAAGGTTGTCAGAATTGCGATTCTGAATCGGATCGGAGCTCCAATGGCAGGATCGCAAATCATAGAATCTTCACTATCAGGATCATAAAAACGTAGATTCTATGAACCAAAATCATAGAATCAGAGGGGTTAGTTTGGATCGTAAAGTCGTAGAATCGTACAACAGAATCGCGATTCTGACAACCACATTTCCATAAATTGAGAAGCCACTTAGATAGAGGAAGAAGAATAAAACAACAAGGTACGGACAAGAACAAATACTTGGTGAGGATTACCCAATCCCAAACCAAATATCCGCGGAAGGAGAACTAGAGCTACAAGAATTCCCACCTATGAAACTCCTAAACCTTTCCGGTTATGCAATCAGGTGTTGGGGATACAGGGGAAGCATAATATCTCACCCAAAGCTAGCAAATCCTACATCCAGCTATATCCATCCTGCAACACATAACCAAGAAACCTTCAGAAATCATTTACCTCAACCTTCGAAAAGCATCCGTTATACAAGTTATGGCAATACTCCCGAACTCCCGCCCCAGTACTGGGTGGCGTCGAGGTTATCTCACCAACAACTGCATAAAAGAGATTTTCGATGTCAACGAAACTCAGGTATTGCAGAATCTCAGCGATAAAATTGTGACGACAACACCTCGGAGCTCAACTCCCCGGGACACTGCCACAAGCCCTAAATGTTAGGAGGCACCAAGAACAATGTTCTCGTCACAAAACCATCGGAACGATTCCAAGATACCCGCGTGATCCTAAACTTTTTTAGTGAAATTTGAGAAGAGAAGAGTCAAAACTCTACGTCAGGATGCCTCACCAGAGCGACGAAGGGACTGAGGAGTAAAAAGAATTCCTAACTCTCCGTTATATATAATCCTAAATGACTCAACACATTTTTCTAGACTCAACAATGCCAGCGATTCGATCAAGCAGGGGGCTCCTAGGGTCGGGGAAGGCTCTGATTACCAACTTGTAACGCCCTCGATGCGGCTATATCTCCTACGTGTCGAAGCACGACTTAGAGGCATAACCGCATTGAAAGCAATGTCGCAAGTGAGGTAATCTTCGCAAACAACCCATGTACATAAATAAAGGGGAAGGTACATAGTTGGCTTACACTTGCCACATCACACAAATACATAAATAAGTCATTACATTCATTCAATACACTCAGGGTCCGACTACGGAACCAAAATAAAGATCAACCCCCAAATGCGACAAAGTCCCCGATCGCCCCAACTGGGCACCACTACTGATCATCTGGGAAAGACACATAGTAACGATGAGAGTCTTCATCAAACTCCCACTTGAGCTCGGTCATATCATCTGGAGTGGCATCATCGGTCCCTGCATCTGGTTTTGGAAGTAATCTGTGAGTCACGGGGACTCAGCAATCTCACACCCTCGCGATCAAGACTATTTAAGCTTATAGGTAAGGTAAGGTATGATGTGGAGCTGCAGCAAGGGACTAGCATATATGGTGGCTAACATATTCGCAAAAGAGAGCGAGAAGAGAAGGCAAAAGCACGGTCGAACAACTATGATCAAGGAGTGATCCTAGAACAACCTACGTCAAGCATTACTCCAACACCGTGTTCACTTCCCGGACTCCGCCGAGAAGAGACCATCACGGTTACACACGCGGTTGGTGCATTTTATTTAGTCAAGTTTCATGTTATCTACAACTGGAGGGGGTCCCTTTTTGGTCTTACGGTAGCGTGTTGCTCTATGTCGACAGGATCCAATCCCCAGGTGAACTTCAGCCATTGCTAGTATGCCAGGTCGTGATGCCGTGTGCAAGGCCAGGAGGTGAGCGACCCGAGGTCCAGTAAGAGCTCCTGAGGTGCAATGCTGACGAGGCCCCCCTTGGCACGCAAGCGGTTCCCAAAAGATTAAAGAGGGGGGGGGTCCTTGGCTGAGCGAGGTCGCTAGAAAATAAGGCGTTAGTGGTAAGGCTCGTGTCCGGCGCGAGCAGGGTGACTTAACTTAGTGCGTTCGAAGCCCACGGTGGCTCTTGGTTCATGAGGGCACGCGTCTCTGGAGCTTTCTGATCCTGTTTGCGTCTCCTATTTTAGCCTTTCCAGATCAGAAAACTGCCCGGTCGAGGCCATCCCTCATGAGGGGACGGAGTGTCGCTCGGACACTTAGCTCATGAGGTTCTCACGAATCATACGACTACACAACATGAGAGGCGAGGCAACTTGTCGATCCACTCATGATCGTTTCGTGAGAAGACGAAGGCACTAAGGACCTGGTGAGGTGACGCGTACGGGGCCGACTCGAGGGTCAGAGCTCAGTTTCTTAGGTTTATCGGCGCTGTAGGGACAGACCCGAGCAGAGATGCCGTGCCGGTAGCCCCCTCTCATGGGACGCTCAGAAGGGGAGCTGACAATGCACGAAGCCCGCGAAGGTGACTCCAGAAGTGATACATCAGCGTATGTAGGGTTAACGATCTCAGTAGCTTGCGGAAGCATAACAGGTTCAAGGTACACGAATGAAATGACATAACCGCAGGGGTGGACCCTGACAGCCCAAGGATAATGCAGCCCAGGGGCGCCCTCAATTGAACAAACCAAAAAGTCACCTAGCACCGGTGTTGTAGAAACGTCGAGGTAGCTGAAGAAACATATCATGGAGGTTGCTCCTCACGAATTGGGCGGCTCCAGAGGCCTGGGGAGCTCATGAGGCTGAGGGGGCTCGGAAGGGTCCGGGGCCTCCTAAGACGCGACCGCCAAGTGCGTGGCCTCGTGAGATGCCATAGCATGCTGCGCGAGGCGCTGGTACGATGCGCCCGCATTCAGGAGGCCAAATGTCATGTGGATGTAGTTGCAGGGGCAGCCCCCGCACCGGCCGACGCGCGATGGCCAGAAGAGGTCCTACGAAGCGGCCCTGTTGAGGCCCGGGATGTTGACGCAGACAGCCTGCCACCTGTGTCGGGGGCGGCAGCTGCACTGGTAGACCGTGCGGGGCGGCGCTCGCCGTGCATGGCTCGCGCCTCCTGAAGCTCCTCAACCGCCTTGGTGATGAACTCTTGCGCACCTGGCGCCTCCCTCCATGCTCCTTTCTTGTGGGAACATGCACCGAGGCACGCCTCCAAGTGGTGCCCGAGCACCTCCCTCGTCGCACCGGTCAGGTCGGAGGCTCTCTAAGCGGAAGCCCACAAGCTCGCCCTGAGGGAGGCACCGAGCGTGCCTTCCTATATGAGAGGGAGAGGCACCCCCGCAGTGGGCGCCCAACCCGAGGCACCGCCAGCGGGCATCTCGGCCTCTTGACGGCTCTTGGGGAGGAGCTGGTTCTTCTTCTTGGGGGTGGCCTCGGGAGGCATGATGCCTCCATCATCGTCAGATTTTTCGGCTGCGGCGGCTTGGTAAGCGTGCTCAAGAGAGAAGACTACATCCTTCTCATCGCAGGCGACCGTGATGATTCCACTGCACCCTGTCATCTTAAGGATGTTGTAGCCATGGTGGGTTGCCGCCATGAACTTGGCAAGGGTAGAGTACCCAGGATGGCGTTGTATGGGAGTCCGATGTGGGCAACGTCGAAGTCGATGAGCTCGGTGTGGTAGTTATCACGCTTGCCGAAGGTGACCGGGAGGCGTACTTGGCCCAGGGGGGACGGTGGACCCATCGGTCTCCCCGGAGAATGCCTTGGTTAGCATGAGATGATCATAGGGCACCTGAAGCGTCTCGAACGTCTCGACAGAAAGAACATTGAGCCCAGTGCCACCGTCGATGAGGGTCTTGGTGACTAGGATGTTGCTAATGGTGGGCGTGCAGAGCATGGGGAGCGCACCTATGGTGGCTAAGCACTTGAGGTGATCCTTGGAGTCGAAGTAATGGCATACTACCACCACCTAAGGGGACGTGGGGCCTCAAGCTTCGGGAGCGCCGCGTTCACCTCATGAGAAAACTGCTTGAAGATGCGGTTCAAAGCAGGGGCCTAGGCACCACCCAAGATGTAGGTGATCGCACGGGGTTCCTAGAAGCCCCACCCCCATCATCCTGTCGGTTGTCGTCATTTCTCCTTGGCGGCGGCGGCAGCGGAGGGAGGCCTGCATTGCCCTGGGGACAATCCTCACGAGGATGATCACACCAGGGGCCGTCGCGAGGCTGATCTCGCCATCTGTCCTCACAAGGCTGGTCGCGCCTGTCCTGATGGGCATCGCGGTTGTCCCAGCAGTCTCCTCCACAACCATAGCCACGGTCGCTGCGCTCGGGGCGGTGGCCGAGGCATCCGTCACGGAGTGCTCTGAGCTTCTAACAGTCATTGGGGTTGTGTCTGTGTACGTTGTGGAAGACACAGAACGGGTGGTTACCCCTGGGAGGCTCATCATGGTCACGGCCGCACTTCATCTAGGGCTTCGCTGCCAGCACGGCGGGATCCTTGCACTTCGCCACCTTAGCCTTGGCCTTCTTGTCTTCAAGGTCGGTCTCTGGGAGCTCGAGGAGTGAGAGGCAGCCCTCTTCGGCCCTTGCACACTTGTTCGCCGGGTTGAACATCTCCAAGGCTCAGCACAAGTCATCGTGGATGGCAAGCTCCTCTTTCATCTTGACATCCCTGACGCCATCGGTAAACACCGATATGATGGCCTTGTCCGACGCCTTCGAGATCTTGAGGCGAACATTCATGAACCGCTGTATGTACTTATGCAGAGTCTTGCTCGGCTGCCGCTTCACGCTCCGCAGGTCGTTCACTGCAGGGGCGCTGTCACGGGTGCCCTGGAAGTTGGCGATGAAGCGCTCGCGAAGCTCGTCCCAGGAGGAGATTGATCCCTCCGGGAGGTGGAGGAGCCAGGAGCGCCTGCCATCCTTGAGAGCCATGGGGAACGAGTTCACCATGACCTTGTCATCACCGTTAGCCGCCTCGATGCTCAGTGAGAAGAGCTGGAGGAACTCCGCAGGGTCAGGGGTGCTGTCGTAGCATGGAGTTAGGTCTGGCTTGAAATTGCCGGGCCAAACGATGCGGCACAACTCCAGGGTGAAGGCGCAGTAGCCCGCTGCACTCACAGGCGCAACACACGTGGGGGGGGGGGAGCTCGGTCTTGATGTCCACGCGCCACTATCTCCAGCGGCGCGTGTTCCTGATGCTGGCGCAGTGGTGCAGGAAGTGCACGTGCACCACCTTGTGGCCGCTGCACCACCTGGCAGCTTGCCTCATCCCATGCCGGTGCCGGCGCCGCACGCGGCAGGCCGCGCTGGAGAGTGTCGCGCCTAGGCTTGGGGTCGGCCCCGCGCAGGGTAGCAGGAGGAGGCGCGCCATGGGCCACGTCGCTCGCCTGGGATGGCGGGGACGGAGCGAGTGGGAGGGCGTCGATGCCTCGCCTGCGGCGTTGACGAGCTCGATGATGCAGCCAAGCCACGTATCATAGCCCTCGTCGGTGGGGCGGTAGCGTAGCAGCTCGCGCGCCATGAGCAGCGCACACTACTAGGGAAAACCCTAGTAGTAGCACTTGTTTTATAGCTAGCAGTAGCACTTGTACAAGCGCTGCCACTAAGGCGCTACAGCTAACTGGTAGCAGTAGCACTGGAAAGCGAGCGCTACTGCTATACCTTGTTAGCAGTAGCACTTTTCTTGGGAAAGCGCCACTAATAATAGTAAGTAGCCGTAGCATTTCTTTTGAAAAGTGCTGCTGCTAACTTTTCTTGTATTTTTGAAAATGCAGCTTATTTTCGCTGTTGGTTTTATATATAGTACTTTCATCATATGATTTTATGACCATGATTAGTTACTATATATAATAGTGGGTGAAATGAACATGGATTAGATTCAAGTGGAGGCAACATGTGGTGCACATCGAATAGTACTTGCGATGTACACCACATGTTGCCTCCACTTGAATCTAATCCATGTTCATTTCACCTACCGATATATATAATAACTCATGATGCTCATATAACAACTTAGCATCATGCATTATCGATCATAATAATAAATAACTCATCATTGGTATCATAATAACAAGTCCTACTCATCATCATCATCATCATCATCATCATCATCATCATCATACAACTTCTACTCGTTATCATAATAACAAGTCATACTCATCATCATCATAGTCATCTAACCAACCCTACTTAATTGTTCTTAGCACATGATCATGAGTATTAGCTAGGACCTAAATACCCTTTCTAAGGTAAAATAGCATAAAACAAGATAGGCCCTCACTCTCCATTATGGAGAATGGAGATTATCCCGTCTCCAATTCTTTCCCTTCGCACAATGTTGCTTCCAAGTAGCTCCCTATGATTGACCATACATTTTTCCGATCTTTGATTGTGATGTCTTCATCGGTTTTAGAAATCCGGTATGAATAGCAGTGATGCGTAGGATGACCTGGCCGTAATTTCATAACATCAAGGCGACCATTCGAAAACATTAGATGAGGCACACTATCCTTCGGTATTTTCTGTTGAAAAACATAGTAATAACTTCGTAGTTAGCAATGTAGTTGAGTTTTAGAAGAATTTATGCAAAAGATGCACGGATGTCATAATAGTAAAAAAATCTCACCATGACATCTCCATGGATGTTATCATAGTTCAACACGTGCACTAGCGGCACGTATTGACCATAATATGGAGGAGTTTGATAATAGATATTGTAATTTTCAAGATCAGTAATAAATGAGATTAGATGATTTTTCTTCCGATAAGTTCATTCTGAGCCATCGGTGTAGTAGGTTCTATCTACCATCTTCCGCACATTCTTTGAAGAATGAAAATAAGCTATCAATGGAAATAAGCTGTCAACTATTATGAAATAAACAATATAAATTACTCAATAACTATGTTTGAGAAACTCACATAGCGGTAGAACTGGAAGCGTATCAACAAGGACCCAAATGTCCACATTGTCTTGGGCGATGTCAGGATCACCAAGATCCATGGTGACAAGCATACCCTCATGAAAATCATACATCTTGCAAAGTGCTTCCCAACTCGGGCAACCAAAATGGGATACACTATCAGAATTGTGTAGATTTACCTCAAAATCCATACCATGATGGGTCATTAGGTGAATTATCTTTGTTTCCATACTTTCGTGATCTTCAAAATCCATCCTCTCCAAGACACAGCGTCTTGCATGGCATGGGATAAGCTAGTCGAATTGTAAAAGATGAAAATTACACGTTGAAGTAGCAGAAGTCGTGCTTAATTACGAAAAAAACACTTGTCGTCATTGCCTACCGTTTCAACATTGAAGGTCCCCTGGAGCTTAATGCTGAAGCGCCGACCTTCGTCCAGGTGAGGCCTGTCGCACAGACCCCGGTCGTCGCTGCACCATTCGCACTCCCCGGGAGACTTTCGTTGTCCGACGACAACATTTCCTAGGTTCATAATTTAAATATTAAACTTTTACAATTAAATGTATGTACTAAAAAAACTAAATTAGATCATTATTATTCATCACGGGTTGACTATCGGTCTGCCGAGTCTTTTCTTGAAAACACTCAGCTCACATGGTGTATATATTCGACCATCGGTGATGGTCGCTCCTCCCTTCGTCCCCGAGTGCATTACACCAAAATGTCTAAAACACGGGAACGAAGGAGAAGCGACCCCCACGACAACAGTCGGGATTCTTCGTCCTCTCATATATGGTGGAGACTCTCCCCCACTGATTCGTCTCTGACATTTGCGACCATCGGTGATGGTCGTTACTCCTCCTTCCCCTAGTGCATAACAAAGGTCTAGCACAAGGAGAAGAAGGAGAAATGACCCCCACGACAACAGTCGGAATTCTTCTTCCTCTCTCATATATGGTAGACACACTCCCTCACTGATTTTTCGACCGTCGGTGATGGTCGTTATTCCTCCTTCCCCTAGTGCATAACAAAGGTCTAGCACAAGGAGAAGAAGGAAAAACGACCCCTACAACAACAGTCGGGATTCTTCTTCTCTCATATATGGTGCATACTTTCTCCCATACTCATTTGTTGACTGTCATGTATGGAGCCTCGACAGACTTAAAGTCAACCCAAAATGTCGTTTAATTATGTTTCTAGAAAATCCAGGCCACTCAATATTTCCTACATATTCTAGCACAAGTCATGCCAAAATTCATGAAAAAATCCGGCATGACCTTTGCTAAAAGAGGACATATCGAGCACCTAAAATTTGCCGGAACGGAAATTAATCAACACTCCGGCAAAACATAGGCCACTCAGAGGTGTTACCTGCAAACATGGACGGCCACTTGGGCAAGCACATATCCTATTTGAGCAACACAAGATATACATGGACGGCTAGTCTCACCTTGAGGTCGAAGGGGGTCGGTAACGGGGACAATGGCGGGGATGATGGAGGGGCTCCTTGATTTTTGCAAAAACAAAATTTAAACAAAAACATTATTATCCTCATCTTAGGATTTAGTGAAACCTGGTAAGTTATCAACTAAATCAAATGCATATGCCTTGCATAGTGCTCTCCAATTTGAGCATTCAAAATAGGAGTAGTTCTCCAATTTGAGCATTCAATAAGCAAAACAAAATCATAAAATAAATTAGTATCAAATTAGCATGCATTAATAAGAAAAACTAAATCATCTCATGCATCCGTACATCGCTGAATATTATCACTAATACATATTGAATAGTATCATACATATAACATCACTAATATAGCTAAAACCCTCGCGAACGACGGGTATCGGCGCGGGCGGTGTACACCCAAAGAGAAGGAACCATCACATGATCATAGCTCCAGTGAGATCCCTGAAGAACCTGCCCTCCAACGCAACCATGTAGCGACGGACGTGCTTGTCCTCCTCGCTGAGACAGTGACGTACCACCCCTACGGGGTACTCAAGCCTCTACACCGTCACTTCCTACGCGACCGCCACCAAAGAAGGTTTAGGTCAAGGACGGACTGGCTCCTCACCAAGCTGCGCCCCCCCAGAAGTTAGCACCTCCCAGTACTAGCCCGGTGAAGCCTAGTCCCGAACATGGCCCCTCTGATCAAGCAGTCCTCCTCCCTGAGTCGACGACGAGGATGCGGGATAGGAATCATCGACGTCCATGCGAGAATAATTGCTTTAACTAAAAAAATAACAACAAACGTGACATGTTGAACATGGTTCGATCATAACTAGGGTTCATACTACATTATTTTAAGATTAAACACCTAAAACACCTCAACTATATTAACTACACCTAATTAAAAACCTACATTTTGAATATGGTTCGATCATAACTAGCTAGGGTTCACACTACATTATTCTAAAATTAAACACCTAAATTAAACACCTAAGATTAAACACCTAAGATCATAACCTACCACATTATTGTAAGATCTAACCTAAAATTTTCAACAAGCCAGGGTTCAAAATTAACTAGGGAGGAGGAGGAAGGAGGGAGGAGGAGTACCTCGGTGGAGGAGGGCCGACGCAGGGGGGGTGACCGGCGGGGGAGGAGGGCCGGCACTGGAGGGCGGCCAACGGGGGAGGAGGCCGGCGCGGGGGAGGGTGGCCGACGGGGGAGGAGAGCCGGCGGGAGAAGACCGACGTGGGGGACGGCGACGCGCGGTGGACAGCGACAGCGACGGCGCGCGGCGAAGGCACGCGAGTGAGAGTGTGTGAGGGGGAGAGTGAGATCGAGCATGGGCCGGACCGAGAGCGTGGATAAGGTGCCTGTAGTAGTAGCGCTTGTCAGTGGAAAGCTCTACTGCGACGTACAATAGTAGTAGTAGTGTTCTATGAATACATCGTTACTGGTAAGTGCGTAGTAGCAGCGCTTTCCGAGGCCAAGCGCTATTGATAAGTAGTAACAATGCTGCCTTCTAAAAAGCGCTACTACTAAGCTCCTGTGTATAGGCATTTCCCTAGTAGTGGCAGCCTGCGCGTTCGCCGGTCCGCGGCAGGCGTGAGAGGACGATGCCGTGGCGGGAGTGAGAGAAGGAGTGGCAGTGCCCCATCGCACCACATGGAGGGTGGCAGCGATGAATCCTGCTGCTCGTGAGCAGCAAGGTCAGTGGCAGCGTTAACCACAGGAGAGGCAGAGTGGCACCGGACACCGCGGCCCATGGGCACCGTCTGGGTGACGCGAGCTGCCCGGTGCTCCACGCAGACTCGGTGTGCATCGGTCATGGGAGCGACGGAGCGGAGACGAAGTGGAATTAGAAGGAGGATTACGACACACCCCTACCTGGCGCGCCAAATGTCAGAATCGGGGCTCCATAGACCCAAGAAGTTTCGAACTCTGGGCATGTGCGAAGATCCCAACTAGTTCTAGCCTCAAGCTCACCACCCCATGGCCTAACCTCGTCGAGTTCGTGCAAGAAGGGAAGAAGATGGACACAATGATTTACCTAGGTTCGGGCCACCTTGCAATGTAAAACTCTACTCCTGCTTTTGGTGGATTGGCCTCACGAGGAGGTAGAGGATGAACTAGTACAGTGGATGAGCGGCCTCGCGACGGCTCGGGTAGTGAGGATGAATCGGCCTGGGGTCGGATCAGATCCTTTCTACGGTGGTGGCTAGCCCATATTTATAGTGGCCTTGGTCCTCTTCCCTCATAGCTTAGGTGGGAAGGGATTCCACAACAGCCAATTTTGAAAGGGGACAAGGAGTACATCTTATACCAACGAAAGGTGTTCTTCGCGTGCTGAGCTCATGGTCTTGGTCTCGTTGCCCTTGCCCTTGCTCCCTTAGCACCGAAGAGGAAACTGTGCCCTCTGCGCCCACTAGCGCCCACCTGGCCTTGGTCATTATGGCTCACATCATCACAGTCTCAGGCGGGAGGCTTGCATAGAGCTCTCCGCCCCTTGGGAGGCTGGCTCGGCGAGCTTCTCCTCTGGAGGTCTTGGCGTCGTCCACCTCGCGAGGCCAGGGGACATCACAACGGTCTTGTCCTATAGGTGTTGGTGCTAGGACATTCTAGGCCATCGATGAGCCCGTGTGCTGGGCCGCAGGCAGACAAGTCTGGGTACCCCCAATCCCAGAACGCCGACAACCATCCAAAAATTCCGCAACCTAACCCATTTTGGTTCCCATTGTATTTGTGGTTGTTTGATTTGTGATTTAAGTCTCGTAAGTTGTATCGGCTACTTAGGGACAATTACTTCTTTATCAACCATCGTAAGATTGTATTGTTCCATCGAATACATCAACCATCGAAGTTCGACATCGACGATGACTATCCGTCCTTTGAGACCATCTTCAACCGGAAGCAAGGCCGGTGACCCCCAACTTCGTGGAAGGTTATGTGCGACGAAGGTATCCATTCTGTCATACACTCTTCCTTCCTTGCTATTTTCACATTGATATCCCCACCATCGTTGCAAATACCTTCATACCTATTGATACTAGCATTCTAAGTATTGTCGGGCTTCGCGAAAACTTGAGCACCTTAGTGTCGGTACTAAAATCGGCAGATCTCGAGTAGGGTTCCCGAGCTATGGACCTAGAAACAATGGGTAACAGGAGACAAGGGACACAATGTTTACCTAGGTTCGGGCCCTCTGGAAGAGGTAAAACACTATGTCTTGCTTTGATTGTATTGATGATGAAGTATCGAGTATAGGATGATCTACCTTGAGATCTTGTGTTGTGGTCTAAACCCTAAGGCTGGTAATTATGATTGTGTCTCTATGGACTAAACCCTCTGGCTTATATAGGCACAAGCGGTCTCTAGGGTTACATATGGTCGGTTGCCAACTAGGAATTAACACACTGATAGTTGGAGTTCTCCTTGAATTATAAGCCAAGTCTTCAGCAATGTTTGTCTCGATCATGCCTAGGTTTGAGGCTTCTAGAGTCCTTCCTTGTTGAGGTCAGCGGGCCATAAGCTCGACCCATGGACTGCGAGCCAACTATGTTGGTACCCCTAGTCTTGGACACCGTTGGTAGCCCCTGAACTTGTCTTCAAAGCTGTAGGATTGGAGAAGATAGGTCTAGAGGGGGGGTCAATAGACTTTGAACCAACAAAAGGTGCAGTTTTTAGTTCCCTTGAAATTTAGGCCGATTTTGGCACTAGGTAATATAACACCAAGACTTCCTACACATGCATATCTAGAGATAGGGCAGCGGAAATAGTAAAGCATGCAATTGTGCAGAAAGTAAAGGGTAGAGATGGAAGATCAAACACAATGAAGACACAAAGATATTTGGCGTGGTTTCGATATGTGGTTGATGAGGACATCGTACCACAGTTACACCCACAACCCCTACTATTACATATACTGGACCAATTACTAGAGCTCGCACACGCCAATTAAATTACCAGGTACTTACATTTTTTGGTAATGATTCTAATTTTCATGAGAATATGATGCTGCCTAAATTGGGTACATTTATTTTGCTTACAAATGAAGGGACCGGCATGGACAAGAACTATGTACATTGGAGCGTCATTAAGCATGGAGATGTTGACGTGCGCAAGGGGAACAAGAATGGAGTGTCTGGTAGAGTTCTCAACACTTTGGAGCCACCATGATGACATACAAGGACATGGATGAAAATATTCAAGATGGCCTTTCATAAATTCCGTCCATAGCTTAATATAGGTGTCGCACCACCTTATTTTTGGCCCAGGTCCATGTAATTCTGATATACACTTTATAGGCTGTTTTTAGAATCCATATTAATAGGGAAAACGACTTACGACAAAATTTAGTCCCACCTTGACAAGGGTGGACGAAATCCCCTCTGCCTCTCTATAAATACAACCTTTAGGGAGTCGCTTAGACATGGGTTTTGTTTAGATTAAAGTTCGCCATAGCTACAACTTCTGTCCATCGTTTGTGTTCAACGACCAGGCCAAGACGTCACAGAACCCCACTTTCATCAATAAAACTTTCATCTTATATTCGCAATATCTATATTGTAATCTTAGTTTCTTTCTTGTTTGTTTTCCTACAACAAATAGACCCTCATGGTCAGGTTGATCATGTTTCTGCATGGTTAATAACCTCTCGGAGTTGGTTTAGTGATTGCTAAGGCACGACGTCTTTGCACGTTCGTAGTCAGATCATCAAAGTATACTCCACTAAAAATGATAGCCACCATCTCATGAAAAGACGGGACACCTTTGCCTCTATCAATTGGTATGAGAGGTGTAGGTTGCTCAATGAGATTTTACCAGTTTTCATAGTCTAGATTGTATCTATTCTTCATACCTATAGTCCACGAAAAAGCCAAAAACATTAGGGTTAGTTCATCACATCCGACCAATCTGAGCCTTTGCATAATATTTTCAGTGTTTTTGCTTTTTTGAATTTGTGGTTGCATCATCGTGTCAAGTTGCTGGTCTTAGTGTCTAGTCCTTTAGAGTTTCGATTTTTGTTCACATGTTGTCACGCCGCTACCACACCATCGTTATCACCACTGCCATATACCACCATCGTCATCACTGCTTCCATATACCACCATCATCATCACCGCTGTCATATATCACCATCGCATATCCGCCGCCAATCTGAGTCCATATACGCCACCACCTATCTATCGCCAATCCGAGTCCACCTCCATCACAGATTTGCCACCAGTCCGCTACATATATCCGCCACTAGTCGGAGTTCCACCAGATTCATCTCTGCCACCAATCCTACTTTGAGTCCAGTATTTCCTTCTCTGTCATTGATTTCCAGATCACGTACTAGTACGAGTTGTGACCAAGTCGGATTCCCCAACTTCCATGCCACCCGTAGAAGAAAAATAGTTCGAGTTAAAAAAACTAAGTATGGAAAATTCTGGCTAGGCAGTTTTTAGACCATTTGTAGTCTTTTTCAAAAAAATTTGTTGCAGAGTAAAAAAGAGAGGCAAAAGGTGCAAAAAAAGAGAGAGAAAAGAAGATTCAGAGTGTGCTCGTCCTTTATTTACGTGCATCATCGTGATTTTGCTAGTGCTGTAGGTTCGTGTCTCTAGCACGGTCTAGCTTAGGACCATCACAGTACCGTCATTGAGTGTTTATTCAACTTTTCATCTCTGAATTGATTATTACTGTCCCTTTTTGCTACCATATATTAAAGCCTTCCCAGCTCCACATACATCTACACCATGCGTTTGACACCACTTGGCAATCTCGCTATCCAAGCTTTGAGAGTTTTGACTACAACGATTGCCGATCACCGCCCGCTGCTTGTTAAGAACTAGTAGATAATTTGAGATTCGCTTGATGGATTTGTGAATCACCACCACCACACTTCCTAGTAGTATGTAGGATCATATTCTTGTGTGTTTCTCTTGCTGCTAACCATGCCAGGGTCACAAGCGGACGAGCTAGACTGGGAGAACATGACGAACAAGGAGCTCCATGATAATTTTCAGTAAATGTTGGATGAACAGGTGCAAGACGTGATGAGAAGCTTTGGAAAGGCTCTGAAGAGGATAGATGGAATTGAGAAGGCGATTGACAACAAGTTGAATGCCAAGTTCGGTGAAGTACACATGCGTCTGCCACCACCTGTTGCCTCTGCTGCACCGTTGCAACAACAACAACAACCACCTCCACAACGCAATCCAGTAGGATGAGCAAAGCATGTTCCTCTTGAGGAAGGCCAAAATTCTAGTGCCGCTGCTACTGCTGCTACTGCCGAGGAGGGCACGATTATGAGGGTGAATACGAGGATGAGGCTGTGCGAAATCAGAACTACGTGCAACCACCAGCACCACCACGTCGTCCACATGCATATAATCACAACGGTAGGGCTGCACCACCACCTCAGGTACTATACCATGACCATGTTCCTAAACTAAAATTGAATATTCTGCCATTTGAGGATAGATACGTTCTCAATGTATATCTTATTACTTGGGATTTAGAAACTGAACACCGTTTTACATGTTTACAATATACCAAGGATAGACGTGTTGCTGCTATTATTTGTGCATTGACTAGTTTTGCTTGTGTATGGTGGTCTGAACATTGTAGATTATATCATGATAATATTCCAACTACTTGGGCTGCTTTGAAAATTTCTATGCGTACTCATTGGGTTCCACCATATTATCAACGTCAATTGCTCCAAAAACTGTAGCATTTAAGACAAGGAAAAAACTCTATAGAGGAATATTATCATGAATTACAAACTAGCATGATTGGATGTGGTATTGTTGATGATAATGAAGCTATGCTTGCATGTTTTATGGGTGGATTAAATAGAGAGGTTCAGACCATATTAGAGTATAAGGATTATAACAATGTCACTCATTTATTCCATCTTGCTTGCAAAGCTGAACGTGAAGTGCAGGATCAACAGGCATTGGCGCGAACAGATTTTTTTCGTAGGTCAATCTTCATCATGGACACCATGTACATCTTCTACTTCCACACATCCTGCTGCAGCACCGCCTAGTTCATCCACCAATTCCAACTGTGATACAAGAAAACAAGCACCACCACCATCCGCCAAGAGCACACCTACCGGTCTCGCACAATGCTCTTCTTCATCCATGGCATCAATAGGGAAAACACATGATGTTATATGTCATCGTTGCAAGGGTGGAGGTCACTACGCGAGCAAATGCCCATCTTCGTGTGTGATGATTGCTACTAAGGATGGTGGGCATGAGTCCACTAGTGCCTATGATGAGGAGACTTTGGCTCTTACTGCAAGTGAAGGACACGGTGGAGATGATTCTGAACAAGATACACAATACATGGCTACTAAAGACGCTGATAGGTATGAAAGTTTAGTTGGTCAACGTGTTTTAGTGTGCAGATAACACGTGCTGAGCAAACCAGAGGCACAATTTGTTCCATACAACGGGAGTTGTGAAGGAACATTCTATTCGCATCATCATAGATGGAGGGAGTTGCAACAACTTGGCTAGTATGGAGATGGTGGAGAAGTTGTCTCTCACCTCCAGACCACATCCTCATCCTTACTATATATAATGGTTCAATAATAGCGGCAAGGTTAAGGTAACACATACTGTGCGTGTGCATTTTAGTATCGCTACATATGCTGGTTATGTTGGTTGTGATGTGGTACCCATGCAAGCATGCTCCTTATTACTTGGTAGGCCATGGCAATTCAATGAAAAATCTGTAAACCATGGTAGAAACAACCAGTATACTCTTGTTCATAAGGATAAACATATTACTTTTCTTCCTATGTCTCCTAAACACATTTTGAAACACCATCTTACTAGAGCTAGTAAAGCAAAATAGGAGCAAAACAAGAGTGAAATCAGATTGTGGCAAAAGAATCTGAGCAACAAACGAAGCCTAATAATAAACCATAATCTCATGTTGCCTATGAAATTAAATTGAAAAATGGATGTTTACTAGCCACCAAATCCGATATTGATGATCTAGATTTCAGCAAATCTATTTGCTATGCTTCTGTGTGCAAAGAGGCATTATTTTCATTCAAGGGCGTGCGTCCCTCTTTGCCTCCTACTATCACTAACATTTTGCAGGAGTTCACTGACGTCTTTCCACAAGACGTGCACCGGGATTACCACCTATTCGAGGGATTGAGCATCAGATTGACTTAATTCCCGGTGATTCGCTGCCCAACAGTGCGCCATACCATACCAATCCAGAGGATATGAAGGGGATTATGCTTCAAGTACATGAGCTCCTCGACAAAGGTTACATACGCGAATCCCCTAGTCCTTGTGTTGTTCCTATTATTCTAGTGCCGAAAAAGGATGGTACATCACGTATGTGTGTTTATTGTAAATCCATTAATAATATTACTATTCGTTATTGCCATCCTATTCGTAGGAAAGATGGTATGCTTTATGAATTTAGTGGATTTACCATATTTTCCAAAGTTGATTTGCGTTAGTGGATACCATCAAATTCGTATGAAATTGGGAGATGAATGGAAAACGACATTTGAAACTAAGTTTGGCTAATATGAATGGTTTGTCATGCCTTTTGGGTTAACTAATGCACCTAGAACCTTCCATGAGACTAATGAACGGATTTTTACGTGCCTTCATTGGACGATTTGTGGTAGTCTATTTTGATGATATACTGATTTATTGCAGATTTTTGGAGGAACATTTGGAACATTTACGTGTTGTTTTTGTTGCGCTATGTGATGCACATTTGTTTGGTAACCGTGGGAAGTGCACCTTTTGCACCGACCGAGTATCTTTCCTTCGCTATGTTGTTACTCCACAGGGAATTGAAGTTGATAAAGCCAAGATTGAATCTATTGAGAGTTGGCCGTAGCCCGAAACGGTCACACAAGTGAGGAGTTTTCTTGGACTCACCAGTTTCTATAGGCATTTTGGGAGAGATTTTAGCACCATTGTTGCACCTCTCAATGAGCTTACAAAGAAGGATGTGCCTTTTGTTCGGGGTACCAAATAGGAAAAAGCCTTCACGGTATTGAAAGATAAGTTGACACATTCTTCATTACTTCAACTTGTTCATTTTAGTATGACTTTTGAGGTTGAATGTGATGCTAGTGGAATTGTACTCGGAGGTTATTTAAGACAAGATGGTAAACCTGTCGCATACTTTTCTAAAAAAATTGAGTGGGCCTAGTCTGAATTATTCTACTTATGATAAGGAATTATGTGCTCTTGTTAGGACTTTGGAAACATGGCAACATTATTTATGGCCCAAAGAATTTGTTATACATTCTGATCATGAAAATCTTCGAAACACATTAAAAGTCAATTAAAACTGAACCATTGACATGCTAAATGGGTTGAATTCATTGAGACTTTCCCTTATCACTAGTAGAAAACATGGCTTTGGTCCAGGCCAGATAAGAGCATTAATCCGGTTCTCTTACGATCCGGGACCAATGGGTGCATCAGTCCGGATTAGTGAGGCCAGGGCGCCTGTCGGCGTCCTAAGAACGGGGGTAGCCAGACTTTCCTGCCTGCGGCCCATGGCATGGCTCCACCAGCGGCTTGGTACGGCCCGGTTTCAGTAGCAACAACACCAGACCCTCGCGAGGCAGATGACACCAAGACCTCCCTAGGGGGCGACCTCACCAGGCTGGCTCCCGAGGAACATAGATATCAAGGCAAGATGCACCTCACAAGGTTTACATGACGCGAGCCATGACAACCAAGGCCAGGCGGGCGCCAACGGGGGTAGCGCACCAGTTTCCTCTTTGGTGCTAAGGAAGCAAGCACAGGCGCGGAGTCCCGAGGAGTGAAGCAAAGGTTTCCATATTGGTGCAACGAGACCAAGACCGCCAGGACGACGGGACGGAGTTCATCACGGAGCCCACGACAGCGTCACCACAAGAGCCTTTGCAGGCGAAGACTACTTTTGTCAGGATACCTTGTACTAGTTGTCTACCTTCGAATTTGGCCGTTGTGGGATCCCTTCCCGCCAACATTTGGAAAGAGGACCGAGGCCACTATAAATAGGACTTAGCCACCACCATAGAAAGGGATCAGATCATTCAGACCATCCCCTCACCCACCAGCTCATCGAGCTCAAGAACACCTCACCTCCTCAGGCTGTTCATCCACTATACTAGTTCAACCTCAGCCCCTCGAGTCAATCCACCACAAAGCTAGAGTAGGGTACTACACCGCAATGTGGCCTGAACCAGGATAAACTATTGTGTCTCTTGTCCCTTGGGTTCATCGAGATAAGATGTGGGATCGTTGTGGTGGCAGGTCGGGGAGAAGGAGTTCTTCATACGCACCCTATTGTTTGAACCTCTCAAGGGTCTGCGGAGCCCTGAATCCGACATTTGGCACACTAGGTAGGGGTGCGTCGAAGCTTCTCTTCCGTCGATTGACTCACCGCCGCTCCACCATCTCCATGGCAGATGCTCGCCGAGCCCGCGCTGAGCGTCGAGCTGCTCTCACCGCGTGCGTCGCCCAGACAGCGCCCGTTGGCGGGCCTCCCTGTCGTTCTCCATCACCAGCCACCAACGCTGTCACCGACCTGGTGAGACACGAGTAGGAAGCTTCATCGCAGCACCCCTTCGTGCGGCGAGACGGACGCACCGCCACCCCGTCGCTGACTCCAGCCGGCTCGTCGTCCCATGCTCGCCACGGCCCGACGAACGCGCAGGCCACGCTGCTCATGGCGCGTGAACTCCTGCGCTACCGCTCGGTCGACGACCTCTACGAAGACTGGCTGGACCGCATCACCGAGCTTGTCAGCATGGCTGGGGGCTTGCCTGCATCGTCCCTCTGGCTGCCTCGTCTGCCGCCTGCTTCGGGTGACATAGCCCATGGAGCGCCTCCGCCACCTCCTCTTCAAGACGTCGCCCTTGGCCCAAGACGCATGGCCCTCGGCGTGACCCACCGCGCTAGGCGCTCGCAGGTGAAGAAGAAAGCTGCTGGGAGGTCCAGCGGCCGCAAGAAGGTGCTCTAGCGCTCCCTCCGCCACCACGTCAAGATCGCGCACCTCTTGCAGCGGTGGTGCGCGAGCGCCAGGATCAGGCTCCACCTCCACGACGGGCTCCGGTGACCACAGCGGGCTGCCGCGCCTTCACCCCTGAGCTGCGCAGCATTGTCTGGCCTGACAAGTTCAAGCCTGACCTGCCTCCACGCTACGACGGCACCCCCGAACCTGCGGAGTTCCGGCAGCTCTACGAGCTGAGCATCGAGGCGGCCAGTGGCGACGGAAAGGTCATGGCGAACTGGTTCCTCATGGCCCTCAAGGACGGCACACGCTCATGGCTCCTGAATCTCCCCGCGGGATCGATCTCCTCCCGGGGCGAGATGCGTGAGCGTTTTGTCGCCAACATCCAGGCCACTCGCGACCGCCCGCCTGCCGCGGGTGACCTACGGTGCATCAAGCAGCAGCCTGGGGAGACCCTGCAAAAATACATCCAGCGCTTCAACAACGTTCGCCTCAAGATCCCCAAGGTTTCTGACGAAGCCATCTTCTCAGCATTCTCCGATGGCGTCCGCGATGTCAAGATGAAGGAAGAGCTCGCCATTCACGAGGACCTGTGCATGACTCTGGAGATGTTCAACATGGCTACCAAGTGCGCGAGAGCTGAGGAGGGGTGCCTCTCCCTCCTCGAGCTCCCAGTTGCCGACCCAGAAGACAAGAAGGCCAAGGCCAAGGACTTATAGCGCAAGAGGGCTGCTGTGCTCGCGGCCGAACCAGAGATGAAGCGCGGCTGCGACCACCAAGAGTCGTCCAAGAGTAGCTGCCCATTTTGCGTCTTCCACAACGTACACATCCACAACACCAACGACTGTCAGGACCTCAGGGCCATCCGCAACGGATGCCTAGGTCGACGCCCCGAGCACAACAATCGAGGCTACGGCCACGGAGGAGGCAGAAGCGGAGGACGTTGGGATGACCGCGACCCCCGCCAGGAGTGGTGCGACCAGCCTCGTGAGGATCGCTGGCAAGGCCAGCCTCGCGAGGGTGCCTGGAGAGACCAGTGTCATGAGGACCGTCCTCGGGGCAATGGTGGCCTCCCACTGTTGCCGCCACCACCAAGAAGAAACGACGATCACCACCAGGACAAGGGGGCTGGGGGCTTCCAGGAACCTCGCGCCGTTTCCTGCATCTTGGGTGGCGCTCAGGCCCCAGCCTCACACCGCACCTTCAAGCAGTTTGCTTGTGAGGTGAACGTGGCCCTCCCCAGGCTCGAGGCCACACGTCCACTTAGGCGGTCCAAGTGCACCATCACCTTCAGCTCGTCCGACTAGCTCAAGTGTGCAACAACTGCCGGCGCCCTCCCGATGCTTTGCTCGCCCGTCATCAGCAATGTCCTTGTCACCAAGACCCTCATCGATGGTGGTGCAGGGATCAGTGTTATTTCCATCGAGACGTTCGACTGCCGCAAGGTGCCATATGATTAGCTGCAGCCCACCAAGCCCTTCTCAAGAGTGACCGATGGCTCCACCACCCCGATAGGGAAAATCCGCCTCCCTGTCACCTTCGGCCAGCGTGACAACTACTACACCGAGATCATCGACTTCGACGTCACTCACATCCGCCTCCCATACAACGCCATCCTTGGGTATCCGGCCCTGGCCAAGTTCATGGCAGTGACCCACCATGGCTACAACGTCCTCAAGATGCCAGGGAACCAAGACATCATCACGACCGCCTACGGGGAGAAAGACGCGGTGTGCTCCCTCGAGCGTGCCTATTAGGCTGCGACAATTGAAGACCCAGACATTGAAGGCACCATATACTCTCCTGAGGATATCCCCAAGAAGAAGAAGCAGCTACTCCGCCAAGAGCCTTAGTAGAGCGGTGTCTCCAGCGGCACCACCTGAGGATCAGCGCCCACGGATGGGGCGCCTCCCTCTCGCGCATAGGAAGGCACGCCTGGCGCCATCCTCAGGCTGGGCTCGGGGGCTCTCTTTTGGAGGGCCTCTGACTTTGCCAATGTCACAAGGGAGGCGCTCGGGCACCACATGGAGGCGTGCTTCATTGCACACTTCCCTGACGAGGGCATTAGGCACAGGGTGCCAGGTGCTCAGGACTTCAGCACCAAGACGACTAAGGAGTTTCAAGAGGCGAGAGCCATGCGTGGCGACCACCGCCTACCACCTGGCGCGGCTCCTTGTCCTGGCGAGGACAACAAGCTACATGTCTGTGTCAACATCCCCGGGCTCAACAGAGCCTCAACTCAGGAGCGCTTCTGGCCTTCGCACGCCGGTCGGTGTGAGGGCCCGCCTCACAGCTACGTTTGCATGCCTTTTGGCTTGCCGAACGCGGCTGTCGCCTTCCAGCGTCACCTACAAAGCATCATGGCTGCTCAGGAAACCAGGTACCATGCGGTCTTGGCGGAGGTAGCAACGGTTCTTCGCGAGCCTCCCGAACCACCAGAGCCTCCTGAGATTCAAGACCAAGGCGGCTCATGAGGAGCAACCTCTTCAGGGCGCATCTTCAGCTACTTCAACATCTCTTCAGCAATGGCACCAGGTGACATTTTCTAGTTTATTCAGTTGGGGGTGCCCCTCGGGCTGCATTATCCCCAAGTCGCATGGGCCTGTCCCTATGGCTCGTATCCTTTTTGCATGTTTAATTTATCTTGTTGGGGGCGCCCCTCAGGCTGCATCATCCCAAGGCGGCGTTGGGTCCGTACCTGCGGCATGTATTGTTCTCGCATCTGTCTGGACTAGCTTTATCTTCTACCATATGATGATTTATGTTATCACCTACCTGTCTGACGCCCTTCGCGGCTCCCCGCGTTGCTGACCAGCCTCTCACTCATCCCACAAAGGGGGTTCCACATGCTGGCACGGTGCTTGTGCTCGGGTCCGTCCCTGCAACGCTGATAAACCTATGTGATCGAGCTCTGGCTCGCGGCCCGCTCCGCGCACGTCACCTCACCAGATCCTCAGTGCCTTTATCTTCTTGTGGAAAGAATAGTGGCAGGATAGCAAACGTAATTATGAGTTATGCTCTCCCCTCGAACTAACCCGCAGGAATCTCCGGAGCTCAACTACAGGAGGCCTCGCCGGCCGCCCCTTTTTACGCGATTCGCTTGCGCATTTAAGGGGGGACTCCTGAGCATCGCGCCTCAGGAGCCCTTACTGACTCTCCAGCCCTCACCCCTGGCCTTGACCACGGCATTGCGACCTGGCATACCAGTGGCGGCTGAGCCTCGCTCGAGGGTCGGGACCCAAGGACGTAGAGCATTCAGATGAGTGAGGAAAGGGGAGACCGGCGTGGCCCTACCTAGTAGCATCACCGCTAAAGCACGAGCCGGGCGTTGTGTGAGGAATCACCACCGGGTTTCCAAAAGATAAGTCACCCATGCGTAATGAAGTGAATCTCTCTGCCTGAAGCCCCCCGCTCCCATAAACTCGCTCCAGCAGTGCTGCTCTCCTTTTCGGCCTCCAGGGAGCTGCTTGCACGCCAAGGGGGACCTCCTGAGCATCGCGCCTCGGGACCTCTTACCAGACCTCGGGCCGCTCACCTCCTGGCCTTGAACACGACATCGCGACCTGGCATACCAGTGACGGCTGAAGCTTGCCTGGGGACTGGGACCTGACGGCGTAGAGCGCTAAAGCTACCGCAAGAACGAAAAGGGGGAGTGATGTCTGAGCGAGACATGTAACCACTATCTCACGTTAAGAACAAAGAACATTGGAACACAAGCATTACATGTTCTTTACATACCCCCATGGGGTTCGTTTCGATTCCTCGCAGGGAACAAAAGAAGAACAACCTCGAGAGGCCCCGACTATGGGCACCGCCATAGATGCCATCATCAACAGTGGGCCACATGAGGCCCACGCCGACCCCATCCAGATCATCGCCGGCACCGGACGGAGGCCGCTGCGATGCTCTGGGCACGACAAGAGCTTGGAGGCATGTATCTGTCATCGCTCGACTCCGGAGACTCGCTGGGCTCAGGAGAGTCGCTGGTCTCCCAGGAGTCGTCACTGCTGGAGGAGCTGTCGGCAGGACCAATGGCAGGCCCTGCGTCTGTCGCCTCACCCTGCTGGCGGTCTCCTCCAAGGAAGCACTCCAGGCGATGACCTTCCTCGTCGAAGACCTTGAAGAACAACATGGAGGTGTCGTCATACTCGAAATGGATGGCGAGGGCCCCCTCCGTGCGGCAGGCGCGGGCGACCTCACGCCATCCATGAGTTATGAAGATCTTGCCGGGGGAGACGACCTCAACCTCCGCCCCGTTGGCTAAGCTGCAGAACCCAGCATGCTGCAGCCACAGCTCGAGCGGCCCCCTCGGCGGCATCTCTTCGGTGAAGAACTGCGGGACCGGATCCACGTGCGCGGAGGCATCACCGCCCACATCGCGAACTCACACGAGGAGGCTTCGGCGTGGACTCACAGGACAGACGGCCGTGCGGCCCTAGCTTGGTCCCCGTGGCCACGGCTCACGTGGCGTGGAGCGCTGCTACCTTCTCCCAAGCCTGGCGCCTGAGCGTATAGAGGAAGTGGGAAGCCAGGGGTGGCCGCTCGTACCGAGGGCGCGTCACCTCCTTCCTCGCCTCGGCGTCATGAGGGCGCCGGGACCTCTTCTTCGGAGGAAGTAGCTCGGGCTCCACGAGGGGGGTCTTTCCCTTTTCTGCTGCGGAAAACCTCCTGATCGATGCCATGGATGTTTCGGCAAGATAGCAGGATGGAGGGACCAAGAGGAAGAAGAAGGAGCGGACTATGAGAAGATAGGGATGAGCGAGGGGGCTCTGCCCCTCCTCTCATTTATAGCCAGAAGGAGGCCAATCGCTGGTCACCACGATCGCACGTAATAATGATTTTCCTCTACATGCAGCGGAGTCTCGTCAAGTCGGGGAGTTGCCGAGGCAGCATGGGGAAGCGGAGGCGCCCACGTCCCATCAATCGCCATGCGTCGACCAAGGCCATAGGCGGTTGGGGCCCGCGGCGCTCTGCGCTTGCACTTTGGCTTCGCCTCGAAGCCAAGCTCGAGCGTGCCTTGGGCCCGGAGGTTACTGTCGGCATCCTAGGAATAGGGGTACCCAAACATGCCTGCCTGCTGCCCACGGCGTGGCTCCACCAGTGGCCTGCTACGGGCCAATTTCAGTAGCAACAACACAAGACCCTCGCGAGGGGCCAAGCCTCGCGAGGCGGACGACACCAAGACCTCCCTAGGGGGCGGCCTCACCAGGCTGGGATATCAAGGCAAGATGCACCTCTCGAGGTTTACATGATGTGAGCCAGGACGACCAAGGCCAGGCAGGCGCCAACAGGCGCAATGCACCAGTTTCCTCTTTCGTGCTAAGGAAGCAAGCGCAAGCGCGAAGTCCTGAGGAGTCAAGCAAAGGTTTCCATATTGGTGCAATGAGACCAAGACCGCCAGTACGACAGGATGGAGGTCATCGTGGAGCCCACGACAGCGTCACCACCAGAGCCTTTGCAGGCGAAGACTACTTTTGTCATGCTAACTTGTACTAGTTGTCTCCCTTCGAATTTAGCCGTTGTGGGATCCCTTCCCACCAACATTTGGGAAGAGGACCAAGGCCACTATTAATAGGATTTAGCCACCACCATAGAAAGGGATCGGATCATTCAGACCATCCCCTCACCCACCAGCTCATCGAGCTCAAGAACACCTCACCTCCTGAGGCTATTCATCCACTGTACTAGTTCATCCTCATCCCCTCGAGGCAATCCACCAGAAAGCTGGAGTAGGGTATTACACCGCAAGGTGGCCCGAACCAGGATAAACTGCTGTGTCTTTTGCCTTGGGTTCGTTGATCTAAGCTGTGGGACCATTGGGCCGACATGTCAGGGAGAAGGAGTTCTTCGTACGCACCCCAGTGTTCAAACCTCTCAAGGGTATGCGGAGCCCTTAATCCGACAGCACCGGCCGAGCCTTGGGGGCCATAGGTCCCGGTTCCAGACACGAACCAGGACCAAAGGGGCTCGCTCCTGGCGCTGCCCCTTTAGTCCCAGTTGGTGGCTGGAACCGGGACCAAAGAGCGGGCTACTTTCCTGGTTCTAGCCACCAAGAAGGACTAAAGAGATGCCCATATATACCCTCGCCCCTGCCCACCCTCTCCTCTGTTTTTGGCTGTGTGGGAGGTATGTGCATGCGCTGCTCTGTTCTCCCTTCTATGCATGCACATGAGAGCCACACTTAAGATTTCTCCTCTCCAAGCTCGACCTCCAAGCTCCATTTTCCCCAAGATTTGTCTAGTTTTGGCGGTCCGTTCTGTCCGGTCCCCGTCCTCACCGCCGTCGATCGCCCGCGTTGATCTCGTTGTCGGCACCACCGTGGTGAGCCTCTTGTTCTTATCTTCTTTTTAAAAGAAAAAAAATCTTACTTGTATGATTTAGATAGATACTTGAATAATTTTCTTAGTTTTATTATTGTTTGTTATTATATAGTGCCATGGTTTTGGTATCCGCCCCCGTCGGCCCTCGACCTATCTATGATTTGAATGTGGTATATTATCTTTTATTATTATTTGTTTCATTTAGTGTTTATGACAATTATGCCGACTGATAACCCACAAGTATAGGGGATCGCAATAGTTTTCGAGGGTAGAGTATTCAACCCAAGTTTATTGAATTGACACAAGGGGAGCCAAAGAATATTCTCAAGTATTAGCTGCTGAGTTTTCAATTCAACCACACCTGGAAACTTAATATCTGCAGCAAAGTATTTAGCAGCAAAGTAATATGATAGTAGTGGTAACAGTAGCAAAAGTAATATTTTTGGTGTTTTATAGTGATGATAACAATATAGCAACGGAAAAGTAAATAAGCGAAGAGCAATATATGGAAAGCTCGTAGGCAATGGAAAGGTGATAGAGAATTATGCCGGATGCGATTGATCATGTAACAGTCATAACCTAGGGTGACACAGAACTAGCTCCAATTCATCATTGTAATGTAGGCATGTATTCCGAATATAGTCATACGTGCTTCTGGAAAAGAACTTGCATGACATATTTTGTCCTACCCTCCCATGGCAGCGGGGTCCTAGTGGAAACTAAGGGATATTAAGGCCTCCTTTTAATAGAGTACCGGACCAAAGCATTAACACATAGTGAATACATGAACTCCTCAAACTACGGTCATCACCGGGAGTGGTCCCGATTATTGCCACTTCAGGGTTGCCGGATCATAACACATAGTAGGTGACTATAGACTTGCAAGATAGGATCAAGAACACTCATATATTGATGAAAACATAATAGGTTCAGATCTGAAATCTTGGCACTCGGGCCCTAGTGACAAGCATTAAGCATAGCAAAGTCATAGCAACATCAATCTCAGAACATAATGGACACTAGGGATCAAACCCTAACAAAACTAACTCGATTACATGATAGATCCCATCCAACCCATCACCGTCCAGCAAGCCTATGATGGAATTACTTATGCACGGCAGTGAGCATCATGAAATTGGTGATGGAGGATGGTTGATGATGACGATGGCGATGGATTCCCCTCTCCGGACCCCCGAACGGACTCCAGATCAGCCCTCCCGAGAGGTTTTAGGGCATGGCGGCGGCTCTGTATCGTAAAATGCGATGAATTCTTCTCTCTGATTTTTTCTCCCGAAATACAATATATGGAGTTGGAGTTGAGGTCGGAGGAGCTCCAGGGGGCCCACAAGGTAGGGGGCGCGCCTAGGGGGGCAAGCGCGCCCCCACCCTCGTGGCTAGGGTGTGGGCCCCCTGTTCTTGATCTTTTGCCAGGATTTTTTATTATTTCCAATAATACGCTCCTTGGAGTTTCAGGTCGTTCCGAGAACTTTTGTTTCTGCACATAAATAACACCATGGCAATTCTGCTGAAAACACCGTCAGTCCGGGTTAGTTCCATTCAAATCATGCAAGTTAGAGTCCAAAACAAGGGCAAAAGTGTTTGGAAAAGTAGATACGACAGAGACGTATCAACTCCCCGAAGCTTAAACCTTTGCTTGTCCTCAAGCAATTCAGTTGATAAACTGAAAGTGATAAAGAAAAACTTTTACAAACTCTATTTGCTCTTGTTGTTGTAAATATGTAAAGCCAGCATTCAAGTTTTCAGCAAAGATTATAAACTAACCATATTCACAATAACACTTAGGTCTCACGTTTACTCATATCAATTGCATAATCAAGTAGCGAGCAATAATAATAAATCTCGGATGACAACACTTTCTCAAAACAATCATAATATGATATGACAAGATGGTATCTTGCTAGCCCTTTCTGAGACTGCAAAACAGAAATGCGGAGCACCTTTAAAGATCAAGAACTGACTAGACATTGTAATTCATGGTAAAGAGATCCAGTCAAGTCATACTCAATGTAAACTAATAGTAATGAATGCAAATGACAGCGGTGCTCACCAACTGGTGCTTTTTAATAAGAGGATGATGACTCAACATGAAAGTAAATAGATAGGCCCTTCGCAGAGGGAAGCAGGGATTTGTAGAGGTGCCAGAGCTCGATTTTAAAATAGAGATGAATAATATTTTGAGCGGTATACTTTCATTGTCAACATAACAACCAAGAGATGGTGATATCTTCCATGCTACACACATTATAGGCGGTTCCCAAACAGAATGGTAAAGTTTATACTCCCCTTCCACCAACAGGCATTAATCCATGGCTTGCTCGAAAAAACGAGTGCCTCCAATTAACAAGAGTCCTAGGGGGAGTTTTGTTTGCAATTATTTTGATTTGATTTTCATAAAGCATGGGACTGGGCATCCCGGTGGCCAGCCATTTTCTTGTGAGTGAGGAGCGGAGTCCACTCCTCTTGAGAATAACCCGCCTAACATGGAAGATACAGACAGCCCTAGTTGATACACGAGCTATTCGCGCATACAAAACAGAATGTTTATTTGAAGGTTTAGAGTTTGGCACATATAAATTTACTTGGAACGGCAGGTAGATACCGTATATAGGTAGGTATGGTGGACTCATATGGAATAACTTTGGGGTTTATGGAGTTGGATGCACAAGCAGTATTCCTGCTTAGTACAGGTGAAGGCTAGAAAAAGACCGGGAAGCGACCAGCTAGAGAGCGACAATTGTCATGAACATGCATTAAAATTAATCAACACCGAATGCAAGCATGAGTAGGATATAATGCACCATGAACATAAATATCGTAGAGGCTATGTTGATTTTGTTTCAACTACATGCGTGAACATGTGCCAAGTCAAGCTACTCGAATCGTTCAAAAGAGGATACCACCCTATCGTACCACATCACAACCATTTTAATAGCATGTCGGCATGCAAGGTAAACCATTATAAGCTCCTAGCTAATTAAGCATGGCACAAGAAACTATGATCTCTAGTTGTCATTACAAACATGTTTATTCATAATAGGCTGAATCAGGAACGATGAACTAATCATATTTACAAAAACAAGAGAGGTCGAGTTTATACCAGCTTTTCTTATCTCGGTCAGTCCATCATATATCGTCATAATTGCCTTTCACTTGCACGACCGAACGATCTGGATAATAATAATAGTGCACGTGCATTGGACTAAGCTGGAATCTGCAAGCATTCAATAAACATGAGAAGGCAAGGCAATATGGGCTCTTTTGTCAGATCAACAATAATGCATATAAGAGCCACTTCAACAATTTAATTTTGGTCTTCTCCTATCGACCCCCAAAGAAAAGAAAAGAAAAGAAATAAAACTATTTACACGGGAAAGCTCCCAACAAGCAAAAGATGAATATGAAATCTTTTTGGGTTTTCTTTTTAATTACTACCACAAGCATGGAAAGTAAACTAATTAAAAGCTACAACTAATTTGTTTGCTTTTTCTTAAGGTTTATTAAACACACAAGAAGAAAGCATAAAAAGGAAATAAACTAGCATGGATATTACAATGAAAAAGTATGAGCACCGACATCTGGCAATGAGTGTGTGAACATAAATGTAATGTCGGTGAGCAATACGTACTCCCCCAAGCTTAGGCTTTTGGCCTAAGTTGGTCTATGGCCACGGTTGTCCTTGCGGATATCCATAGTAATAATTGGGGTCGTACTGCGAAGAAGAAGACTCTAATTGCCACTGGTTGGCAATCATGTCCGGATCCCACTGGTAATTAGACTGTCGTGGAGGATCAACTTGTGGTTCCAACTCTGGCTCTGTAGCTGATGTAGGGTTCCAGTAGGCGTGAATAGCCTCTAATGGAACAAGGTACTTGCCTGCAGATAAATCGAACAAGGAAGGAGCAGGCAGGGTAATAGTCTCAAGATGATGTTTATCAAAGAACAATTTGTATTAGAGCTCATTTCCCCTATTCTTAACAATAAAATCATGTGCTACCATACTCTTATAATCTAAATAAATAGGAGGCAACAATTTTTCTTCCTTCTCATAATGCCTAATAGGTATGTTAAAATGTGCAACTAGGCGCGAGGCGAAGATGCCTCCAAAGACTGGGCCCTTAGTACAGTTAAGATTTAACCGCTTTGCAATAATAGCACCCATGCTGAATGTATCATCATGAAATAAGGCGTGGCACAAAATAACAATATCAGGGGCACTCAGGTTTCCACAGTTTCCACGCCGAATTAAGCATCTACTAGCAAATATAGAAAGTAACGTAGAACAGGAAAGTGTATGCTAGTAGTTCGTGCATTGGAAACCTTCCTCGTTTCCCCTACCGCGATGGTATCAATAAACCCATCCACATCGCCGCGTTGTGGTTCCTCTATGATGCCCTCGAAAGGGATCAAACAAACCCGGCAAAAATCACGAAGTGACATCTCCTTATGCTCATCATATAAATAAAACTCCACCGTAGGTGGTGAGCTCCTAGCATGGAAATGAAAGTTTTGCACAAACATATTGGTGAGTAAGAGATACTATTCGCGCTGGTCGTGGAGGAAGGCGGTGAGGCCTGCATTCTCAGCCAATTCATAGAAATCATCATAAATCCCGGCTGCTCTCAAGAAATCATCACAAGGCCATTCACATGGCCGAACCTCCGTGATGCGAGGCAGATTATATTTGGGCTTCTTTGCTTCTTCATTTTGCTTTTCCTTCGAGCTTCGGCTCAATGAGCCCCTCAAAAATCTCTTCATTATTTTCTGAAAAATTCTGAAATTTTTAGTAACTTCAAAATAAAAGTGAACCAAACTCAACAAAATTGATAGCAACGACTCCTACAAGTGCCTAGAGCCTATATCATGCATCTAAACTACTTGGAACCATATAAATTTGACATGCAAGCTCAAGAACATGGTCACCTAGGCAGCACAAATTTTCAATGAATAAAGCACTAGAACAAAAACTAATTGGACCAATGGAGGAGTCACATACCAAGGAACAATCCCCCAAAGCAGTTTTTTGAGAGGTGCTTTGAGCAAGGAGATCGAAAATCGCAGCAAAATGAGCTAGAACTCGTGCTTGAGCTGGATAATGGTGTTTGTGGGAGGAAGGAGTGTGTGGGTGCAGGAATAAGTGGAGGAGGTCCATCATGGGCCCACAAGGCAGGAGCGCACGCTTAGGGGGGTAGGGCGCGCCCTCCACCCTCGTGGCCAGGTGGATGCCCCCCTGCCGTGTTCTCAGTGCCAAATATTCTCAAATATTCCAGAAAAAATCATATTTAAATTTCAGGGCATTTGGAGAACTTTTATTTTCGGGGTATTTTTATATTGAACGGATAATCCAGATAACAGACAGAAAATACTATTTTTATTTTATTTAATATAAATAACAGAAAGTAAAAGGAGGGTGCAGAAGGTTGTGCTTTCTAAATTCATCCATCTCATGATCACCAAAAGGAATCCATTAACAAGGTTGATCAAGTCTTGTTAACAAACTCATTCCGAATAACATGGAACCGGAGAATTTTCGAATAACACTAGGTTACCTCAACAGGGATATGCACATCCCCAATAATTAGAATATCATATTTCTTCTTGACAGTAGGAAGTGGAAATTCAAAACCTCCAAAAATAATCGATGGAATTTTTCCAATAGAATTGATACTGTGGACTTGAGGTTGTTTCCTCGGAAAGTGTACCGTATGCTCATTACCATTAACATGAAAAGTGACATTGCCCTTGTTGCAATCAATAACAGCCCCTGCAGTATTCAAAAAGGGTTTTCCAAGAATAATAGACATACTATCGTCTTCGGGAATATCAAGAATAACAAAGTCCGTTAAAATAGTAACGTTTGCAACCACAACAGGCACATCCTCACAAATACCGACAGGTATAGCAGTTGATTCATCAGCCATTTGCAAAGATATTTTAGTCGGTGTCAACATATTCAAATCAAGTCTATGATATAAAGAGAGAGGCATAACACTAACACCGGCTCCAAGATCACACAAAGCAGTTTTAACATAGTTTCTTTTAATGGAGCATGGTATAGTGGGTACTCCTGGATCTCCAAGTTTCTTTGGCATTCCACCCTTAAAAGTATAATTAGAAAGCATGGTGGAAATTTCAGCTTCCGGTATCTTTCTTTTAGTAGTAATTATATCTTTCATATACTTAGCATAAGGATTCATTTTGAGCATATCAGTTAATCGCATACGCAAAAAGATAGGTCTAATCATTTCAGCAAAGCACTCAAAATCCTCATCATCTTTTTTCTTGGATGGTTTGGGAGGAAAAGGCATGGGTTTCTGAACCAATGGCTCTCTTTCCTTACCGTGTTTCCTAGCAACAAAGTCTCTCTTATCATAACATTGATTCTTTGACTGTGGGTTATCAAGATCAACAGCAGGTTCAATTTCTATATCATTATCATTGCTAGGTTGAGCATCATCATGAACATTATCATTAACATTATCACTAGTTTCAGGTTCATTACCAGATTGTGTTTCAGCATCAGAAATAGAAATATCATTTGGATTCTCAGGTGTGTCAGCAACAGGTTCACTAGAAGCATGCAAAGTCCTATCATTTTTCTTTTTCTTCCTTTTAGAAGGACTAGGTGCATCTATACTATTTCTCTGTGAATCTTGCTCAATTCTCTTAGGGTGGCCTTCATGATACAAAGGTTCCTGGGTCATTATACCAGTTCTAGTAGCCACTCTAACAACATAATCATTATTCTTACTATTCAATTCATTGAGCAAATCATTTTGAGCTTTAAGTACTTGTTCTACTTGAGTGGTAACCATATAAGCATGTTTACTAATAAGTTTAAGTTCACCTTTAACAGTAGCCATATAATCACCCAAGTGTTCAAGCATATCAGCACTGCGTTTTAATTCTCTACCAAAATAAGCATTGAAGTCTTCTTGCTTAACCATAAACTTATCGAACACATCTAAGCATGGGCTAGCAAATTTAGTAAATGGGATTTCATCTTTATCATATCTATAGAGAGAATTTACCTTTAATACATGTGTCGGGTTATCAAGACCATGTATTTCTTCAATAGGAGATGGATTTAAATTATGCATTTCTTTGACAGGCGGTAAATTAAGACCATGTATTTCTTCAATAGGAGGTAAATTCTTAACATCTTCAGCTTTAATACCCTTTTCGTTCATGGATTTCTTTGCCTCTTGCATATCTCCCGGACTGAGAAATAGAACACCTCTCTTATTCGGAGTTGGTTTAGGAAAAGGATCAGGAGTTGGCTCAGGAAGTGTCCAATTATTTTCATTTGTCAACATATTATTCAATAGAATTTCAGCTTCATCCAGTGTTCTCTCCCTGAAAATAGAACCAGCACAACTATCCAGGTAATCTCTGGAAGCATCGGTTAGTCCATTATAAAAGATATCAAGTTTTTCGTTTTTCTTAAGAGGATGATCAGGCAAAGCATTAAGTAATTGGAGAAGCCTCCCCCAAGCTTGTGGGAGACTCTCTTCTTCAATTTGCACAAAATTATATATATCCCTTAAGGAAGCTTGTTTCTTGTGAGCAGGGAAATATTTAGCAGAGAATTAATAAATCATATCCTGGGGAACGCACACAACCAGGATCAAGAGAATTAAACCATATCTTAGCATCACCCTTTAATGAGAACGAAAATATTTTAAGGATATAAAAGTAGCGAGTTCTCTCATCATTAGTGAACAGGGTGGCTATATCATTTAATTTAGTAAGATGTGACACAACAGTTTCAGATTCATAGCCATAAAAAGGATCAGATTCAACCAAAGTAATTATATCAGGATCAACAGAGAATTCATAATCCTTATCAGTAACACATATATGTGAAGTAGCAAAAGCAGGGTCAGGTTTCATTCTAGCATTAAGGGATTGCTGCTTCCATTTAGCTAATAACCTCTTTAGATCATATCTATCATTGAAAGCTAAAATATCTCTAGTAGCTTCTTCATCCATAACATAACCCTCAGGAACAACAGGCAATTCATATTTATTAGGGGGAGAGTCTTCATCACCACTTTCATCAATATTATCAGTTTCAATAATTTCATTCTCTCTAGCCCTAGCAAGTTGATCATCAAGAAATTCACCAAGTGGCATAGTAGTATCAAGCATACAAGTAGTTTCATCATATGTATCATGCATAGCAGAAGTGGCATCATCAATAACATGCGACATATCAGAATCAATAGCAGAAGCAGGTTTAGTTGTCACAAGCTTACTCAAAACAGAAGGTGAATCAAGTGTAGAGCTAGATGGCAATTCCTTACCTCCCCTCGTAGTTGAGGGATAAATCTTGGTTCTTGGATCTTTCAAGTTCTTCATAATGATAAGAAGATATAAATCCCAAGTGACTCAAAGAATAGAGCTATGCTCCCCGGGAATGGCGCCAGAAAATAGTCTTGATAACCCACAAGTATAGGGGATCGCAACAGTTTTTGAGGGTAGAGTATTCAACCCAAATTTATTGATTCGACACAAGGGGAGCCAAAGAATATTCTCAAGTATTAGCAGCTGAGTTGTCAATTCAACCACACCTGGAAACTTAATATCTGCAGAAAAGTATTTAGCACCAAAGTAATATGATAGTAGTAGTAACTTTAGCAAAAGGTAACGGTAGCAAAAGTAATATTTTAGGTGTTTTATAGTGATGATAACAATAGCAACGGAAAAGTAAATAAGCGAAGAACAATATATGGGAAGCTTGTAGGCAATGGATCGGTGATAGAGAATTATGCCGGATGCGATCGATCATGTAACAGTCATAACCTGGGGTGACACAGAACTAGATCCAATTCATCAATGTAATGTAGGCATGTATTCCGAATATAGTCATACATGCTTATGGAAAAGAACTTGCATGACATATTTTGTCCTACCCTCCCGTGGCAGCGGGGTCCTAGTGGAAACTAAGGGATATTAAGGCCTCCTTTTAATAGAGTACCGGACTAAAGCATTAACACATAGTGAATACATGAACTCTGTCAGATGTGGGGTTCCGGCAAACCCTTAAGGTTCGAACACTGGGTGCGCGCGAAGTCTTTTCCTCCCACCGATCTACTCCCTAACTCGCTAAGATCTCGCAGACGAACACGACGAACTCACAACACAGAAAGACACAAGATTTATACTAGTTCGGGCCACCATTGTGGTGTAATACCCTACTCTAGTGTGGTGGTGGTGGATTGCCTCTTGGGCTGATGATGAACAATACAATGGGAAGAACAACCTCCTGAGGTTGAGGTGTTCTTGTGCTTGGCTAACTTGTGTGGGTGAGAATGATCTAAGATCTCGTCCTTTGCCTATGGTGGTGGCTAGTCCTACTTATAGAGGCCCTGGTCCTCTTCCCAAATCTTGAGCGGGAAGGGAGCCAACAATGGAGGGCAAATTTAAAGGGGGACAACTAGTACAAGGTATCCTGGCAAAAGTGGTCTTCGCCTGCCAAAGGCTCTGGTGGTGACGCCGTCTTGGGCTCCACGATGACCTCTATCTTGCCATCCACCTTGTCATGGTCTCGTTGCACCGAAATGGCAACCTTTGCCTGATGCCTCGGTACTCCTCGCCTGCGCTGGTTTCCTTAGCACCAAAGAGGAAACAAGGACGCTGTGCGTGCTGGCGCCCGCCTGGCGCCTGCCTGGTGTCGATCGTCATGGCTCACATCATGAGAGCCTCATGAGGTTCGCCTCGCCTTGATATCTCCGCTCCTCGTGAGCCTGCCTGGCTAGGCCTCTCCAGAGTAGGTCTTGCATCGTCCGCCTCGCGAGGCTTGGCCCCTCGCGAGGGTGTTGGATGCCTTGTTGATGAAGGTGGGCCATACGGCCTGCTAGCTTAGCCACGCCACGGGCCGCAGGCAGGCAAGCCTGGGGACCCCCGTTCCCAGGACGCCGACAGTAGCCCCCGGGCCCAAGGTGCGCTCGGGCTTGGCTTTGCAACGAAGCCAAGGGCCAAGTATGGAGCACCGCGGGCCCCAAAAGCCTATGGCCTCGGTTGACGTGTGGCGGTTGATTGGACGCGGGCGTCTCCACTTACCCATGCTGCGTCGGCAACTACTCGACCTGACAAAAGGCTGGTGCAGGCATCACTTGCCTTCATTGCTTGTTCCTCGCCTTGCTCCAGATCCCCTTCCTTGGTCTCCGCCACCGCTATCTCCAGATCCGCTCCAATCTCATCCCGTAGTTGTGATCCATGGCGCCGCGTAAGGCCAAGGCTTCCCCAGTGCCGGCTTGGTACGAGCCGGCCCTTGAGGCACTTACCGTCACGGAGAAGAGCCTCGCCTCCGTGCGCCTGCTGACGGCGGGCGAGAGCAATGAGTGGTGGAAGACCGAGCTCCGGCTTGCCTCCGACGCGCCGGAGCCCGAGTGAAGCACCTTCTTCCCCTTCTTCTCGAGCAGCATCACCGTCGGGTTGGTTCCTCCATTCTTCGATTTCTTTTGCGAAGTCCTCGACCACTACGGGCTGCAGGCGTTGCATCTCCATCCCAACTCTATCCTCCTCCTTTCCATCTTCGCCTACTATTGTGAGGCGTACCTAGGCGTGATGCCGTCCGTGGCGCTCCTGTGCCATTTCTTCTTCCTCCGTGTCAGTGAGGGTAACATCTCTGGATGTGCTAACTTTGTTGCATCCAGCAAGGCCAATTCGATCTCGAGCATCGGGAAGAGGGCCGACAACATTCGATCCAAATGGGTCATGATGGACGCCAAGTGCGCTGATCCGCGTCTGGCGTTGCCCATGGCGGCGCCGTCTTTACACGAGGGATGGCCCAGGGCGGAGCATGCTGATGAGCGGGCCATGTTAGTGTTGGTGCAGATGGTGACCGACCTAAAACCGGGCAACGCGAGGGCAGCAAAGGTGATGGGGGTCATGCTTCTGAGGGAGTTCTTAACCCTGTGAGTAGCTCCACTCCAGGCGCGTTCACGCCCCCCGTGGGAGCTTGAAGAAGAGGGGAACATGACCCGCCAGAGGCCAGGGGCCCTGCCTGACGATGAATTGGTCGCTGTCCTGCGCCTCATAGTTGGGGACAACCAGGAGTACCCACCAAGCGCCTTCGTCCCCCTGTTCCGGCGCAAGGATTGGGAGGAATTCGTCGCCTCCAGGCCGACCTTCGATGTGCGTGGGCTGGTGCCACCGGTGCTCCTAGGAGCCCCCGCGGCACCGGAACCTGTGGAGATGTCTTCTGGCGAGCCCCGCAGGGAGGAGGAAGAGGAGGTGGACCCGAAGAAGACTCTGGAAGAGGTGGGGGAGACTTCCCCTCTGAGCAAGGCCGAGATCCTCCGCGCCCTTCCTGACGATGCCGAGGCCGACGCCCGCTAAAGGGAGAGGGAGCAGCCCCCCATCCCGACGAGGGGTAGGTCGTCATTGGTGCCTCGCGATGCCGTCTCCGCCCCGATGCTGTCAGGCTTTAGGCTTCCTAAGCAAAAGTATGTCGCGGTGGACCAGTAAGTGTCTCAAGCTTCGCCTTGTCCCTATTTGCACTCTTCATTTCCTGATGCTGGCCCTTGGTTGGTCAGGCCGACGTCTTCCGCGAAGAAGATGAAGGAGGATGCGGCGTCCGTGCCTCCTTCCTCAAGAAAAGGTGGGAGCAGCGCCCGCATCTCCCCAGCCCGGTCGTCCTCACGGGGCCAAGAGGAGCATCGCCATGTGGAACCAGCCCCCATGGCCCTGCTAGCTCCGGAAGTGCCGGCGCCTGGCGCGGCTGACGAGGTCCCAGCTGCTCCGGAGGTCGCGGTCTCCCAGGTCCTGGTGATGATGTCGCCCGCTCTCACTGCTGCACCTCCACTTCCAGGTTCTTCTGCCCCTGCTGCTACTCTGGAACGTGCTCTCTTGGAGATGACCCAGCTCTGGCGGATCTCCTGGGCGCAGACCCACGCCTTGTGGCCGGGCGCCTGGAGTTGGCTTTAGGCTGGCTCCATTCCGACTCGGCGGTTCGCGCGGCGCTGGGCCAGGCCGCTGCGGCTTCTGAGAAGGAGAAGCAAAGTGCCGCCAATGCCGCAGCCGGTCGTGAGATGGTGTTGAAAGATGCTGAGGTCGCCCGCGACCGCTGCCAGGCACTAGAGGATGAATTGCAGGGCCTGTGCACCAAGCTCGCCGAAGAAGCACGCTGCCACCAAGCGAAGGAGGGGGAAATGAAGGCCCGGGAGGACGCCGTCTAGAACCGTGATGCCGAGCTGGCGGAGTTGGGGCGGACACAGGCCGCTAAGCACAGCCGGTTGGAAGAGATGGAGCGGGAGGCGAAGGCAAGGGAGGCTGAGCTCGACGCCAAGGCGCGAGTCCTGACTGAAGACCGTGCGGCCTTTGCCGATCTTGAGAAGAGGTCCTGCAAGGCGCTGAAGACGCTTTACGAGCACGACCCGGAGAGGTCGCTGGCCACCGATGAGGATGGCCCCGCCCAGCTGCTTCCTCTCTTGGTGCAGGCGCTCGAGGAAGTCGTTGACGATGTTGGTCCTATGGCGGAGGCGGAGGCTCGCGTCCTATCTTCAGCTGCATTGACTCGCGTCTTCAGCCACCTGCACCATCGCGACCCCGACACTTGCCTTGACGAGCTGCTGGAGCCTGTGGTTGAAGACCAATACGAGGCTGCCGCCACAGCTGTGCAAGGTCAGGTAGAGGCCTTGTTGGAGAAGTTCCGCGGCTTCGTCTCCACTCCTATGTCCGGCGATGTTTCCGATCTTGCAGCTGGTGGTGAAGGCGAAGACAACGTCGCTCATGAAGTGGCGCCTTCCGCAGGTGACGGCGGCGTCCAGGGGTGACCTGTGGCTACTCTCCTGTTTCGTTCCTGCAACATGCATTAGGCCTCGGGGAGGCGTTTAGACTTTTCATTTGGTATCATGAGGACAACGTGCAAGGACAATATGTTTGTAATATTTCCTTTGAGATTTTGCGATTTCCTTCCTATTTGCTTTGCGTTCTGCGTTGGCAGAGCCCGGCCCCGTGCATACCTCAACCGCCATTGGGCCGACCGGAAACCAGGATGGACCAAGGAGTGAGGGGCTACGTGACCAGTTAGGACCCTGAGTCGCGATGCTCAGGAGTCCCCCTTGACGCGCAAACAGCTTATAGGGAGAGTTCACAAGGATAGGCTGATGTTCTACGTCGGCAAGGCCCGGCCCCGTGCATACCTCAACCGCCATTGGGCCGACCGGAGACCAGGACGGACCAAGGAGTGAGGGGCTATGTGACCAGTTAGGCTCCTGAGTCGCGATGCTCAGGAGTCCCCCTTGACGCGCAAACAATTTTCATACCTGCCCTCGCCGAGGCCTCGGGAGGGGCGCGCGACGCCCAGGTCCGAGAGACCTGGTGGGTTGGCATGCGCTTAGGTGTGGCCTGAGCGCAACCCCCATGCCCAGCCTCCTCGCGCGGCTCTCCTGAAGGGAGGCGTTGCGGTGAGGCCGGATGCTGAGCTTTGGGCTCCCTAAGGTTGGTACGACCGTGGGGCCGCCCTCAGTTGTTTATCACCAGCGCGGAGCATAGTGCTTCCGCTTGTGCACGGGCATAGCCGCTCCTCGGCAGTGTCAACAGCCAGCGCGGAGCATGGTGCTTCCACTTGTGCGTGGGATGGGGGCCCCCGTCCGGGAGGAGCCCCCGGGACGTGTACAGCCCCGCCCTGACACGTGGCTTGCACGGCGGGGCTGCGAGGTGTATCTGGGCACTCGTGAGCCAGCGCGGGACTCACAAGGCCCTACCTCAAGGCGGGTTGCGCCTGGTCTTGAGTCTTGGTGATTGTGTGTTCCTGCAAGGCTGTCAGGTGCAAGCACTCTATGTCCTCAGGACCCGGCCCTCGAGCGAGCTCAGCCGCCGCTGGTACGCCAGGTCACGATGCCGTGGTCAAGGACAGGGGGTGAGGGCTGGAGAGCCAGTAAGAGCTCCTGAGCCGCGATGCTCAGGCGCCCCCCTTTTAACGCGCAAGCGAATTGCACGGGGTGAATGTATCCGCGGTGGGCGGCAATTGAGCAGGCGATAACCGTTGGCAGGTTAAGCAGGGAAGGCAAATTAGTTTGGGTAAATGCAGGAAGATACATGCCACTAGGTCCGGCCCTAGCGGCTTGGGGATGATGCAGCCCGAGGGGCGCCCCTAGCAAGGTAAGCTAAAGACATGAGAAAATGGAATACATGCCGTAGGGACGGACCCACACGGTCTAGGAATAACGCAGCGCTTCCAGCTTAACGAGCTTGGAAGATGTCACCTGGTTCTATAGACGAAGCAGAGTTGGTGCAGCTGAAGGTGTGCGTCAGAGAAAGGACTCCTCATGAGCCACCGGAGCCCTGAGCCTCAGGAGGCTTTGGGGGCTCAGGAGACTTCCCGAAGACCGTCTCCATTTCCTCCAGGACGACGCGGTGCCTGGCCTCTTGAGCCACTAGGTCACGCCACACGGTGCGTTGATAGGCCGACGCCGCGCTCGGCAAGCCGAGGGGCATGCGAACGTAGCTATGTGGCGGGCCCTCGCAACCACCCACACGCGAAGGCCAGAAGCGCTCCTGAGACGCGGCCCTGTTGAGCCCTGGGACGTCGATGCAGACATGCAGCTCAGCACCCTCGCCTGGGTGGTGAGCCGCGCCCTGTGAGCGGCTGTCGCCGCGCATGGCTCTTGCGTCTTGCAGTTCCTGTGTGGTCTTGGCGATGAACTCCTGAGCGGTGGGCACCCCTTGCCCTGTGTCCTCCTGAGGAAAACGTGCCGCGTGGCACGCCTCCAAGTGGCGCCCAAGCACCTCCCTCGTGAGGTTGGCAAGGCCCGAGGCCCTCCAGAAGAGAGCCCCCGAGCCCTGCCCGAGGAGGGCGCTGGGCGCGCCTTCCTATGTGATGGAGGGAGGCGCCCCTGGGACGGACGCTGATCCTGACGAGGCTCCCGCCGCGCGCCATCCTCCTGAGGTCCTGCACGGCGCAGCTTCTTCTTCTTGGGGATGGCCTCTAGAGGGCCCTCACTTCTACTATCGGGGTCGTCGATTGCTGTAGCTTGGAAGGCGCGCTCGAGGGAGCACACCACATCCCTTTCTTCACACGGGACCGTGATGACCCCGCCACTTCCAGGCAGAGGACGTTGTAGCCATCGTGGGTGACCGCCATGAACTTTGCCAGGGCCGGATACCCGAGGATGGCATTGTACGGCAGGCGGATGTGCGCGACGTCAAAGTCGATGAGCTCGGTGCGATAGTTGTCGCATGTGCCGAAGGTGACAGGCAGGCGGACCTGCCCTATCGGTGTGGTGGAGCCGTTGGTCACTCCTGAGAAAGGTTTGGTAGGCTGGAGCTGCTCATATGGCACTTGGATGTTGTCGAAGGTGTCGACGGACAGGACGTTGAGCCCTGCCCCGCCGTCGATGAGAGTCTTGGTAACTTGCACATTGCTGATGACTGGGGAACACAACATCGGGAGGACGCCGGTGGTGGCCGCACACTTGAGCTGATCTGCCGAGTTGAAAATGATGGCGCACTGGGACCACTTGAGAGGGCACGCGGCCTCAAGCTTGGAGCGCCATGTTCATCTCACAAGCAAACCGTTTGAAGATGAGCTGAGAGGCTGGGGCCTGGGCGCCGCCCAAGATGCAGGCGATTGCACGCGGCAGTGGAGGAAGACTGGCGTTGCCTTGGGGGCGATCCTCACGAGGCTGGTCCCTCCAGGGCCCCTCGCGAGGATGGTCCTGCCAGCGGTCTTGATGAGGCCTGTCGTGCCATTCCTGGAGCGGGCCACGGTCGTCCCAACGTCCGCCTCCTCGTCTTCCTCCATGGCCGTAGCCCCGGTCGCTGGGCTCAGGGCGTCGATCGTAGCGTCCCTCGCGTAGGGCTCGGAGCTCTTGGCAGTCGCTGGTGTTGTGGGTGTTCAGGTTGTGGAAGGTGTAGAACGGTCGGCTGTTCTTGGATGACTCGGGCTGATCTCTGCCCCATTTGGTGTCGGGCTCCGCAGCTAGCACTACCGCTTCCTTGTGCTTCACATCCTTGGCCTTGGCTTTCTTCTCCTCTGTGCCTGCGGCTGGCAGCTCAAGGAGGGAAAGGCGCCCCTCCTCAGCTCTCGCGCACTTGGTCGCCAGGTTGAACAGCTCCTGAGACGTGGAGAGCTCCTCGTGGATGGTGGGATCTTCCTTCATCTTGACGTCACGGACGCCGACGGAGAATGCGGAGATGATGGCCTCATCCGTGACCCTGGGGATCTTGAGGTGGGTGCTGTTGAAGCACTGGATGTACTTCTGGAGGGTCTCCCTTGGTTGTTGCTTGATGCGACATAGGTCGGTCGCGGCCGCGGGCGGTCGCGAGTGCCCTGTAAGTTGGCGACGAAGCGGTCGCGTATCTCGTCCCAGGAGGAGATTGAGTGCTGCAGGTTCAGGAGCCAGGTGCGGGCCCCATCCTTGAGAGCCATGGGAAACCAGTTCGCCATGACTTCCTCGTCGCCGTTGGCTGCTTCGATGCTCAGCTCGTAGAGCTGCAGGAACTCTGCGGGGTCGGCGGTGCCGTCGTAGCGAGGAGGCAGATTTGGCTTGAACTTGCCTGGCCAGGCGACGCTGCGCAGCTCGGGGGTGAAGGCGCGGCAGCCGGCCGTGGTTACTGGGGCCCGCCTTGGAGGTGGAGCTTGGTCTTGTCGAGGTTCGCGCGATGCCGCCGCAAGCGGTGCACGGTCTTGACGAGGCGGCGCGGGAAGTGCGGGTGCAGCTTCTCGCGGCCTTGGGATTTCTTGGCAGCTTCTCTCTTCATGCGCGGGCACTGGTCGTGGTGGTTTGCACCACAGGGTTGCATGCCTTGGTGCCAAGGTGCCGTGTTTGGGCTGGGGTGGTGGAGGCACGCCTCGGGCCTCGTCGCCCGCGGCTGGCTGAGGGTGAGGCCGAGAGAGGGACGGCGTCGAGGAGCCCCCTGCGGCACGGATGAGCTCGGCGACACGGTCAAGCCACTCCTCGTTGAGGTCGTCGACTGGGCGGTAGCGCAGGAGCTCGTTTGCGGCGATGAGTGCGGCCCGCGCCTCCATGGGAGCGCGGTGTGCATGAGACGAAGAGCCGGCTGGGGCCAGCGATGGAGTGGAGGTGCTGCCGTCCTACCGCACCGAAGGTGCAGCGAAGACGCTTGCTGCTCATTCCCCACCGGGCCGGTGGCAGCGTTGGTGGCAGGAGACGGAGAACGACGTAGTGGCCCGCCTATGGGTGCCGTCTGAGCGACGCGGGCGATGAGGGCAGCCCGACACTCAGCTCGAGCACGGCGAGCGTCCGCCATGGAGACGATGGAGCGACGGAGCAACAAACTGATGGAAGGAAAGCTACGGCGCACCCCTACCTGGCGCGCCAAATGTCAGATGTGGGGTTCCGGCAAACCCTTAAGGTTCGAACATTGGGGTGCGCGCGAAGTCTTTTCCTCCCACCGATCTACGCCTTAACTCGCTAAGATCTCGCGGACGAACTCGACGAACTCGCAACACAGAAAGACACAAGATTTATATTGGTTCGGGCCACCGTTGTGGTGTAATACCCTACTCCAGTGTGGTGGTAGTGGATTGCCTCTTGGGCTGATGATGAACAATACAATGGGAAGAACAACCTCCTGAGGTTGAGGTATTCTTGTGCTTGGCTAACTTGTGTGGGTGAGAGTGATCTAAGATCTCATCCATTGCCTATGGTGGTGGCTAGTCCTACTTATAGAGGCCCTGGTCCTCTTCCCAAATCTTGAGCGGGAAGGGAGCCAACAATGGTGGGCAAATTTAAAGGGGGACAACTAGTACAAGCTATCCTGGCAAAAGTGGTCTTCGCCTGCCAAACGCTCTGGTGGTGACGCCGTCTTGTGCTCCATGATGACCTCCGTCTTGCCGTCCTTCTGGTTTTGGTCTTGTTGCACCAAAATGGCAACCTTTGCCTGATTCCTCGGTACTCCTCACCTGCGTTGGTTTCCTTAGCACCAAAGAGGAAACAAGGACGTTGTGGGCGCTGGCGCCCGCCTAGTGTCGGTCGTCATGGCTCACGTCACGAGAGCCTCGTGAGGTTCGCCTTGCCTTGATATCTCCGCTCCTCATGAGCCTGCCTGGCTAGGCCGCTCCAGAGGAGGTCTTGCGTCGTCCGCCTCGCGAGGCTTGGCCCCTCGCGATGGTCTTGGATGGCTTGTTGATGAAGGTGGGCCATACGGCCTGCTAGCTTAGCCACGCCGCGGGCCGCAGGCAGGCAAGCCTGGGGACCCCCGTTCCCAGGACGCTGACAAACTCCTCAAACTACAGTCATCACCGAGAGTGGTTCCGATTATTGTCACTTCAGGGTTTCCGGATCATAACACATAGTAAACTCGATCTCCGGAAAGGAGGTCCGCTTATTTACTTATTTGGAAAAGCAAAAGGTAGGTAGGCTATTTCAGAGAAGAATACGTGGGTTTTCACATAGCCGGATATGAAAAGAGACCCTAATGAGCAGCTTTTTTTATTCGTAAACCCTTCTTTCTGTGCTTATGGAATCAGCCAGTGGCAGGTCTTAGCGATTGAATTCATCTTGTTTTACTTTGTTGAGTGTGATCTGGTGACTATAGACTTGCAAGATAGGATCAAGAACACTCATATATTGATGAAAACATAATAGGTTCAGATCTGAAATCATGGCAATCGGGCCCTAGTGACAAGCACTAAGCATAGCAAAGTCATAGCAACATCAATCTCAGAACATAGTAGATACTAGGGATCAAACCCTAACAAAACTAACTCGATTACATGATAAATCTCATCCAACCCATCATCGTCCAGCAAGCCTACGATGGAATTACTCACGCACGGCGGTGAGCATCATGAAATTGGTGATGGAGGATGGTTGATGATGGCGATGGCGACGGATTCCCCTCTCCGGAGCCCCGAACGGACTCCAGATCAACCCTCCTGAGAGGTTTATGGCTTGGGGGCGGCTCCATATCGTAAAACACGGTGAATCCTTCTCTTTGATTTTTTTCTCCCCGAAAGTGAATATATAGAGTTGGAGTTGAGGTCGGAGGAGCTCTAGGGGGCCCACGAGGTAGGGGGCGCGCCCCCCACCCTCGTGGCAAGGATGTGGGCCCCTTGGTCTTGATCTTTTGCCAGGATTTTTTATTATTTCCAAAAATACGCTCCGTGGAGTTTCAGGTCATTCTGAGAACTTTTGTTTCTGCACATAAATAACACCATGGCAATTCTGCTGAAAACGGCGTCAGTCCGGGTTAGTTCCATTCAAATCATGCAAGTTAGAGTCCAAAACAAGGGCAAAAGTGTTTGGAAAAGTAGATACGATGGAGACGTATCAACTCCCCCAAGCTTAAACCTTTGCTTGTCCTCAAGCAATTCAGTTGATAAACTAAAAGTGATAAAGAAAGACTTTTACAAACTCTATTTGGTCTTGTTGTTGTAAATATGTAAAGCCAACATTCAAGTTTTCAGCAAAGATTATAAACTAACCATATTCACAATAACTCTTAGGTCTCATGTTTACTCATATCAATGGCATAATCAACTAGCGAGCAATAATAATAAATCACGGATGATAACACTTTCTCAAAACAATCATAATGTGATATGACAAGATGGTATATTGCTAGCCCTTTCTGAGACCGCAAACATAAATGCAGAGCACCTTTAAAGATCAAGGACTGACTAGACATTGTAATTCATGGTAAAAGAGATCCAGTCAAGTCATACTCAATGTAAACTAACAGTAATGAATGCAAATGACAGTGGTGCTCTCCAACTGGTGCTTTTTAATAAGAGGATGATGACTCAACATGAAAGTAAATAGATAGGCCCTTCACAGAGGGAAGCAGGGATTTGTAGAGGTGCCAGAGCTTGATTTTAAAATAGAGATGAATAATATTTTGAGCGGTATACTTTCATTGTCAACATAACTACCAAGAGATGGCGATATCTTCCATGCTACACACATTATAGGCGGTTCCCGAATAGAATGGTAAAGTTTATACCCCCCTCCACCAACAGGCATTAATCCATGGCTTGCTCGAAACAACAAGTGCCTCCAACTAACAAGAGTCCCAGGGGGAGTTTTGTTTGCAATTATTTTGATTTGATTTGCATAAAGCATGGGACTGGGCATCCCGGTGACCAGGCATTTTCTCGTGAGTGAGGAGCAGAGTCCACTCCTCTTGAGAATAACCCGCCTAACATGGAAGATACAGACAACCCTAGTTGATACATGAGCTATTCGCGCATACAAAACAGAATGTTTATTTGAAGGTTTAGAGTTTGGCACATATAAATTTACTTGGAACGGCAGGTAGGTACCGTATATAGGTAGGTATGGTGGACTCATATGGAATAACTTTGGGGTTTATGGAGTTGGATGCACAAGCAGTATTCCTGCTTAGTACAGGTGAAGGCTAGAAAAAGACTGGGAAGCGACCAGCTAGAGAGCGACAAGAGTCATGAACATGCATTAAAATTAATCAACACCGAATGCAAGCTTCAGTAGGATATAATGCACCATGAACATAAATATCGTAGAGGCTATGTTGATTTTGTTTCAACTACATGCGTGAACATGTGCCAAGTCAAGCTACTCGAATCGTTCAAAAGAGGATACCACCCTATCATACCACATCAAAACCATTTTGATAGCATGTTGGCACGCAAGGTAAACCATTATAAGCTCCTAGCTAATTAAGCATGGCACAAGAAACTATGATCTCTAGTTGTCATTGCAAACATGTTTATTCATAATAGGATGAATCAGGAACGATGAACTAATCATATTTACAAAAAATAAGAGAGGTCGAGTTTATACCAGCTTTTCTCATCTCGGTCAGTCCATCATATATCGTCATAATTGCCTTTCACTTGCACGATCGAACGATGTGGATAATAATAATAGTGCACATGCATTGGACTAAGCTGGAATCTGCAAGCATTCAATAAACATGAGAAGGCAAGGCAATATGGGCTCTTTTGTCAGTTCAACAATAATGCATATAAGAGCCACTTCAACATTTTAATTATGTTCTTCTCCTATCGACCCCCAAAGAAAAGAAAAGAAATAAAACTATTTACACGGGAAAGCTCCCAACAAGCAAAAGAAGAATAGGAAATCTTTTTAATTACTATTACAAGCATGGAAAGTAAACTAATTAAAAGCTACAACTAATTTTTGGTTTTTCTTAAGGTTTATTAAACACACAAGAAGAAAGCATAAAAAGGAAATAAACTAGCATGGATATTACAATGAAAAAGTATGAGCACTGACATCTAGCAATGAGTGTGTGAACATAAATGTAATGTCGGTGAGAAATACGTACTTGTAACACCCATGATGCGGCTATATCGACCATGTGTCGGAGCACGACTTATAGGCATAACCGCATTGTAGGCATGTCGCAAGAGGGGTAATCTTTACACATCCCATGTACTGAATAAGAAAGAGACAAAGAGTTGGCTTATAATCGCCACTTCACACAATACATGGATATAGCATTACATCATCCAGAATACAATCAAGGTCTGACTAAGGATCCAAATAAAGAAATACAACCCCTAATGCAACAGATCCCCGATCGCCCCAACTGGGCTCCACTACTGATCAACTGGAAACGAAACAACACAACAAACACGATCTTCATCGAGCTCCTCCTTGAGCTCAGTTGCGTCACCTGCACTGGTATCATCGGCACCTGCAACTAGTTTTGGAAGTAAATCTGTGAGTCACAAGGACTCAGCAATCTCACACCCTCGAGATCAAGACTATTTAAGCTTATGGGTAGGAAAGGGGTAGTGAGGTGGAGCTGCAGCAAGCACTAGCATATATGGTGGCTAACATACGTAAATAAGAGCGAGAAGAGAAGCAACGCACGGTCGTGAACTAGAAGTGATCAAGAAGTGATCCTGTAAGTGCATCTAGTGCCACCCCTAGTTGGTTTTGGAGTATTGACGACAAACCTAGTTGAGGGACTAATGTGTTTGTGAGAATTGCAGGAAAACACAGGTAGAAGTCCCTCATTGATTCGGTTTCGCTACCAGAGATGACCCCTAAAAATGTATGAAGACATTGAAGACAAAGGTGGTATATGAAGATATTCACATTGAAGACTATGACAAAAGAAGACACGTTATGAAGCCTATGGAGCTCGAAGACTTAGATCTTTCGTAGTTCCTTTTATTTTGTGTTGAGTCATAGGAACCACCGTACTGTTAAGTGGGGTCCAGGAGAACCAGTCAGAATGACTGAAGTGATGCCTAAAATCAAAAACCTATGTCTTCGAGTGAAGACAATGAGAGCGAATCTTGTTCAGAGTCGGACAAGTCAGCTTTGCTTGCAGCCCAAGTAAAGTTGCCATGAGAGTTCGAAATCTGACCGTTGAGACACGTGTCAGTTCCTTAGTGACCCAGGGTCATTTCGGACAAATCAGGTCGGGTTGCCAAGTGGCTATAAATAGCCCACCCCCACAACCATAAAGGGTTGGCTACTCAGATTTCAGTGCACGGCTTTTGTCGTTTTAGAGCAACCCACCTCGAAGCCTTTGAGAGAAAATTCCTAGTGAGGAGAAAAGCCCTAACCACCCAGAGCCAGAGCAAATTGGGCATCACTTAGGTCTTCTTGTCTGTGTGATCTGAAGACCTATTACACTTGAGGACTGTGAATCCTCCAGACGGTTAGGCGTCGCGTTCAGAGCATCCAAGAGACATTGTGGATTGCCAGTGAACGAAGTCTGTGAAGGTTTGGGAGTCTACCTTGAAGACTTACCAGAGTGATTGGGCGAGGACTAAGTGACCTTAGCTCAAGGAGAATACGGTGAGGACTTGGTGTCCTGAACTGTGTGTTCAGGACTGGGTGTCCGGGACTGTGTGTCCTAAGGTTTAAATACCTAGCCGCTCCAACCAGACGTACAGTTGTCACAGCAACTGGAACTGGTCCAACAAATCATTGTCTTCAACTAGTCACTGGTTTCATCTTCGCTTCCTTTTTCTTACTGTTATTCATTGTGAAGCCATTGCATGCTTGCTCTATTTTTTGTCTTCACAACATGAATGTATGATCTGTTTGGCTTCATAACTTCTTCCTACCTGATCCTTATTTCATCTCAGCTATTTGTCATTGTGCTTTCACTCTATTGAATACTTGACCATGGCTGGCCTAGTGTAATCTAACTTCCGCTGCATAGAGATAGGCATAATCTTCACTGTTTGTCTTCATAACTTCTACGTATTGAAGACTTTCATAAAAATCGCCTATTCACCCCCCCTCTAGTCGATATAACGCACTTTCAGATCCTGGAACTACTTACGTTCAAGCATAACACAAGAACCATGTTCACTTCCCGGACCCGCCAAGAAGAGACCATCACGGCTACACACGCGGTTGATGCATTTTAATTAAGTTAAGTGTCAGGTTTTCTACAACTGGATATTAACAAATTCTCATCTGCCCATAACCACGGGCACAGCTTTCGAAAGTTCAAAACCCTGCAGGGGTGTCCCAACTTAGCCCATCACAAGCTCTCACGGTCAACGAAGGATATTCCTTCTCCCAGGAAGACCCGATCAGACTCAGAATCCCGGTTACAAGACATTTCGACAATGGTAAAACAAGATCAGCAAAGCCACCCGAATGTGCCGACAAATCCCGATAGGAGCTGCACATATCTCGTTCTCAGGGCACACCGGATGAGCAAGACAGCGGGTTGGCATAGACCCTGGTTGCCCAGGGGGCACCAGACATCGCTCAGGTTGGACCAACACTTAGAGAAGCACTGGCCCGGGGGGGAGGTTAAAATAAAGATGACCCTCAGGCTCCGAAAACCCAAAGGAAAAAAGGCTAGGTGAGGCAAATGTAAAACCAATGTTGGGCCTTGCTGGAGGAGTTTTATTCAAAGCAAACTGTCAAGGGGTCCCCATAACACCCATCCGTGTAAGGAACGCAAAATCAAGGAACATAACACCAGTATGACGGAAACTAGGGCGGCAAGAGTGGAACAAAACACCAGGCATAAGGCCAAGCCTTCCACCCTTTACCAAGTATATAGATGCATTAATATAAATAAGATATAATAATGGTATCCCAACAAATAGCCATGTTCCAACATGGAACAAACTCCATCTTCACCTGCAACTAGCAACACTATAAGAGGGGCTGAGCAACACGATAACATAGCCAAACAATGGTTTGCTAGAAAAGGTTGGTTAGAGGCTTGACATGGCAATATGGGAGGCATGATATAGCAAGTGGTAGGTATCGTGGCATAGCAAAAGAGCGAGCAACTAGCAAGCAAAGATAGAAGTGATTTCGAGGGTATGGTCATCTTGCCTGAGATCCCGCAAGGAAGAAGAACGAGTCCATGAAGAAGACAAACGGACGTAGTCAAACGAATCCTCACAAACGCGACGTTATCGGAACTAACCCGAAGAAGCAACACCGGAAAGAAGCGAACAACATAGTAAACAACCAACACATAAACATGATGCACAACCAAGTATGATGCATGTCCGATTTAATTAAGCATGGCTTGGCAAAGTGCACAAACAAAACTAAAAGTTAAGTGGAGCCCAATATGCAACGAGTTGCATATTGACGGAACACCACATCAATTATTTAGTTCACTCCCGGTTAGGTACTCAACAATATTAAATGTTGGTTAACATGGCAAGAGGTGGAGCATAACGAAACTATACTATCTAAACAACTTAAATGGGGCCGGATATAACAAACAACAAATCCGGTAAATCCCCATATGCAATTAGCAAAAATAATGCAAACAACAATTTAAACCATTCTTGGTGTTGTTAACATGATGCGGATGTCATGTTCAAGTTTATGCAATTTTATGAAAATGTTGAGATGAGCATGTTATGAAGCATTTGACATCGTGGCGGAAACGAAAGGGTGCCACGGCGATGAATCCGAAAATGATGCCACGACACCATATCAGTTCCGGTAGCTCACGGAGATACCGGTGCAAACGATCAAATGAGAGATGAGCGGAACGTGCAAGAGATGGTGGGGTGATCTCGGTAACCGGGTTCCCACGGGTCGACGGCATGGCAAACGGGGATGTGCATGAACAAACGAGCATGGTGCAAACACGGAGTTCATCTCAAGCATCGCAAGCATTCGTTCACCAACGTCGCGTCGGGGTTATACCCTCGAAGCGTGCAAACGGGATGGTTTGGGTTCGGTGAGGTAGAGGAAGTAGACGTTCTCGGGGCGTTTGTAGTGGAGGTAGTCGTTCATGTTCGAGAAGCAGTAGAGGTACGAGTCTTCAACAACGGTCATCGTACATGTTCCGAGGTCGTCGGTAGAGGTTCTCTCGATCTCGGCGATAGTAGTGGTACACGTTTTCGTAGATGTTCGAGTCATCGGTAGCGGTACTTGGTGAATCCCGAAACGGTCTTGGCGTCTTCACACGTAGGGGTACTTGGCGTCATGGTACTTGGGTCTTCGGACTTGCCAGTCTCGTCCTAGCGACGGTAGTCGAACTTGAAGTTTTTGGTTCATAGGTCTTCGGCGACGGTAGTCGTACACGTGTCGGAGAGGAACTTGTTGCATCCAAGTCATTCAAGGTTCCTTGTTGTACTTGCATTTCGGTGTGGTACTTAGCGATTCCAGGATGTAGAGGTACACTTGTCGTAGCCGTGTAGTTGTTCATGTATCGCCATGGTGTAGTCGTACTTGGCGTCCGCAGCAACATGTCCATGACGGCCAAACAAACCAATAGCAACCGAAGGCAGCATGGTGTGGGGAAAGGCTTGAGCGACGAGGATGCCATGGGCGTGCAATGGAGCAAAGGCGGCGCCGGGGCTCAGGGATGGCATCGACGGGCAGAAGCGCTCGGGATCGAGCTCCTCTTGATCCAGAGCATGGCTACGGGCGCGAGATGGAGGTGGAGGCCCGACGAGGTCGGCGGCTTAGGCCTCCATGGTGGTAGCGAAGGTCCTCTGATGGACTTGGGTGACGGTGCGGTCGGGAGCAGCAGAGGAAGGGGAGCGGCCCTGGCCATGAGGTGCAACGGCGGGAGCTTCGAGCTCGGCTGGGTGCGGCCATGGCGGACGGCGGTGCTGAGGCAGGGTAGAATCAGAGGGAGGCGACAGGCGTGGGGATGGCAGGGGCGCGCGGCTCTGCAGGCTCCAGGTGGAGGAGGAGAAGGGGCGCGCCGGGGGAAGGCTCGGTCACGTCGGGGTCCTATGGAGCGCGGCAGCGGCGGTCGCAGGCCGACGGGCGGAACGGCCGCAGGGCAGGAGAGGCCGGCGAGGTCGCATGCGCAGGGCGGTGGCCTGCTTGGCGGGGACGGATGCGGGGTGGAGGTGCGCGCAGGCTGCAAGGGAGGGATGAGAGGGAGACGACGAGGGAGAGATGGCGGCGCTGGGGATCAAGAAGATGGGGGTTCGGGCGAAGGGTTCGCTGGTGATGGCACTAGGAGGAGGCAAGGGGAAGTTGGGGATCGAGAATATGGTTAGGGTTAGGTGGGTCGAGGGTTTAGGTGGGCTTTGGTGCCAATGGGCCGGTTGGGCTGTGCTGGAATCCCTCCCCCTCTTAATTATCTTATTTCCTCTAGCAGAAAAAAAGAAAGAAAAGAGAGAAAAGAAAGATTAGGGAAGGAACTTGGGCAGCGGATAATTTTCTTGAGCTCCCAAAAATGAGCATGTTCACAGAAAAAATAGAAGTGACAAGATAGCATGAGTTAAATTCAAATTCATTTGAATATAATTCAAATAGTTTTGAATTTCTAGGTTTGCTATGGCAAAAAATGTTCGGATTTTTGGTGGGGCTTGGATAAGGGATAAAATAATTATCGACAAAGTTTGAGAGTCGAAAACTGGAAGAAGGAAAAGTCAAGGATTTAACATGCAAGTGGGTTGCGGATAATTCCAAATTAATGGAATACTTTATAATAGCTCCCTAAATATTTAGAGGGTATGTTTTAAAGAGAAACCACCATGTGAGTTCCCTTGATTTAAATGGATCGAAGACCCATACAATTTATTTAAGTGAGTTTTAGTTAGCTTTGAGAAAAAGATGGCATGATGACATGATGCAAAGATGAATGCAATGAACCAAACAAATCACACGACGAATCTCGAAAAACAAGGAAGGCACCTGGAGTGCCGGTCTTGGGGCGTCACAACACTCCACCACTACGAGAGGATCTCGTCCCGAGATCTAGGATGGCACCGGAGAGAAACAGAAGAGGAAGAGAAGAGGTAAAACTAAGTTGCTTCTTTGACAAACGAGTGAAACCAAAGAGTCTTGAGAGGTTGAACGACTTGAAAGAAAGAATACAACGAAGATGCACAAAGTTGAAAACACTCCGTTAGATAAGAGAAACAAGGAACCTTACTAGAACCTTGTAGGTTGAAAGACATAAGAAAAGTGTTACAATGTACAAGAAGTACATGCAAGCACTCTGGTAGCAACGAAATGTACAAGGAACGATAAAGATCAATTATGATAACACTCCGGTTGGAAAAGGAATAAGAATGATATAATTTGGGTAGCACTCCGACTGTAAATGGAAGGAATTAAACATGATCTTGACAAAACAAGATGATGGGTTGAAGAGAGCAACAACACAATGCTTCCGGAACAAATGTAAGAAAGGAATTAAAAGAATGGAGGAGACAACAACATCTTTTACCTCAAATGAGCTTGCAAAGGCATCCTTAGGCGATGGGTCGAACGGAGTTGTTAGAAAACCAACAACGAAAAGAGTAAGCTTGTTGTGGGCTTATGGAAAACACGTCGATATCTTGAGGTTAAATTCCACAACAAACAAAACAATAGATTGGATTGATATCAACCAGGAGATGGAAACTCTTTCACCGAGATGAGAAGCGGAAATTGGATCATAGACAAGCACCATAATGGCAACATTCCCAATGGAAGGCTTTAGGTGAAATCTATACCAAGATAACTCCAAGGAAGAAAATAATGGGTTTAAATATCTCATTCCTGACAACTTTTGAATCATGAAACATGAAGGGAAAATGTCAAGAAAGACATAACACCACCTGAAAAAGATAAGATAGAAAGAATTTCACTTCGGAATGCAAGATGTAGAATAGTTGAGCTCCTTTGAAAAGAATCTCGATCAACACTTTGAGAAGGAATTAAATCCTTTACGAACCATCATGTAGAGCCTCCATAAAGAACTCCGGTAATAAAAGGATGATCGAAAGAAAGAGAAGTTGAAAGAACAAGGTGAAGCCTTGCAATGATTTAGATGGAGCTTCGAAATGATATCATTGAAATAGCTTGGAGCTCCGGAAACAAAAGATGAACAACTTAGCACCGACAAATTGATATCATGAACGAACTCCGAAAGAGAAAAATTGAATCACCTCAAGGAAACAAGAATAAGATTAATTGTATGTTTATCCTTCACCAATTAAATTGATGACGAGCAATGGATTTGGCATACTACTTATTCTTGTAGAAGGATTAAGATAGACATAGCGTCAACTTGAGAAAGTCTTCAACGAATCGTGGTAGGATTGGAAAGAAAGAAAGAATGGAATGATACAATAACCAAGGAAGAGAACTCTTGGACGAACCACCGTAAGAATTGAAAATGAACGAATAAAGGGATGAATCACCGGTAAGAATTAGCAAATGAATGAAGAAACATGAGAGATTTTAGATACAAGAGAACGAAGAGATCATGAACTGATTAGAGAATACTTGAGCGATGCACCGGTAAGATTTAGAGAACAATAGCTAAAAGCTGAGAATGAATAATTCTAAAATGATGGGCTTTGGAGAAACAAAATGAAAAGACTCTTGAATTGCTCCAGATGGGTGAAAAGAATTCTCACAATCGAAAACAATTATGAGAGGATGGCATCAAGCTAGAATCACGAGTCTTCACGAGAACTTATATGATTTAAGAGAAACTCTTCTTCAGTCTTCAAAATCCGAGAATGACAACGAGAAAACACCACCATTAATTGTTGAGATACCCCAAGATGACGAATAGAAAGGTTGAGCCAACGGTTAAAAGAATTTGACATATAGAGAGAATTTACCTTTACTACCTGTGTTGGGTTATCAAGACCATGTATTTCTTCAATAGGAGATGGATTAAAATTATGCATTTCTTCGACAGGCGGTAAATTAAGACCATGTATTTCTTCAATAGGAGGTAAATTCTTAACATCTTCAGCTTTAATACCCTTTTTGTTCATGGATTGCTTTGCCTCTTGAATATCTTCCGGACTGAGAAATACAACACCTCTCTTCTTCGGAGTTGGTTTAGGAATAGGATCAGGAGTTGGCTTAGGAAGTGTCCAATTATTTTCATTTGTCAACATATTATTCAATAGAATTTCAGCTTCATCCGGTGTTCTTTCCCTGAAATCAGAACCAGCACAAATATCCAGGTAATCTATGGAAGCATCAGTTAGTCCATTATAAAAGATACCAACTGTCGTGGAATTGTCACGATAGATGTCCTTAGTGTCAGGACTTAGTCGCGAGGCCAACGCATCTATGTAGTAGCTTGAGAGGGGTTGAGCGGGACGAGAGACGCGATGTTTTACCCAGGTTCGTGTAACACTCCGGATGTAATTTACCTTATATGTATCCCAACTCTTGCCGTTTCCGGCGCTAAGTTATTTTATTTTCCTCGGGTTCGGGTTTTTGTCTTCGTGTGTTGTTGCCTTTGTCATGCATCTCATATCATGTCATCATGTGCATTGCATTTGCATACGTGTTCGTCTCATGCATCCGAGCATTTTCCCCGTTGTCCGTTTTGCATTCCGGCGCTCCAATCTCCTCTGGTGCCCCTTTCTACCTATTTTCGTGTGTGGGGGTTAAACATTTCTGGATTGGACCGAGACTTGTCATGCAGCCTTGGTTTACTACCGGTAGACCGCCTGTCAAGTTTCGTGCCATTTGGACTTCGTTTGATACTCCAACGGTTAACCGAGGGACCGAAAAGGCCTTGTGTGTGTTGCAGCCCAACACCCTTCCATTTTGGCCCAAAACCCACCTAAACCTCTCCCATCATCTAGAGCGTTCGATCAAGATCGCGTGGCCAAAAACCGTACCTCATTCTGAGCTTCCTAGCTCCTCCTACCTTTATAAATAGCCTCCCCTCTGAAAATCCCGGGTCTCCTCTCCCTCCTAACCCTAGAAACCTCCTCGCGCCGCGCCGGACATGTCCGCAGGCCACCGGACATCCCGCCGCCACCAATCGCCGCCTGCCACGTGGCCTCCCGCCACCCACCGCCGCCCGCGGCCCGCCGGGCCCGAGGAGAGCCCCCGCGGCCCGGGTCTTCACGCGTCGCCGCCCGAGTCGCCTTCCTCGCCACGCCGCCCGGTCTCCCTTGTCGCCAGCCGTCGTTCCGCCTCCACCGCGCCGGCGCCGCCTCGCTGCCTCGCCGCCTTGTCGCCAGAGACGACCCCGCCGCCTCGCGCCTCGCCGCCCCGTCCTCGCCACCTCACCGCCCGGCCACGCCTCGCCGCGTCTTCGCCGCCTCCGGCCAGTCCGGCTCCCTCCGGCGAGAGCCCTCGAGCCGGCGAGCTTCGACGACGCCGGCCACCGCGGCCATTGACTCCGGCGACCTCTATCTCGAGCTGCTACAGTATCTTCGCCAGATCCGGATCGGGAGCTACAGTAGACCCTAGATCCGGGGTTGACTTTCCCTCCCGCTCAATTATTTTTTTTGCAATTTTCATCATATCATAACTCCGCATCCGTAGCTCCGGTTTGCGTGTGTAGCATATCAAAACATTCGTCTCAGAGAGTACATCATTTCATCTCATTGCATCATTTTCATTTAATCTCATCTTGATGCCTGAAATGCTATTGGAAGAGGGCTATATGATAAAATTGCCAGATCTGTTTCTTCAAATAGATATTTGTCATTTTGCCATGATTAATGTGTGCATGATATGCTCCTGAGCTCTAAATGAGTTTTGCTATATGCCATGCCATCTTTACAAAGGTTCTTACCATGTATTTTTGTGATTTGTGTGGTGACTAGCACAAGCTTGCAAAGTAGTGCGTTGGTAATGCTGATTTCAGGGACTTAGAATTTCTCTAAGTCCTTGTCCTGATTTTGTCATTATGCCATATGTTCATGTTGTTTCCTAGTGATCCTTGCCTCTTTTGGGGATGATCAGTAAGGATGTTTTGTTAAAATTGTGGTGCTCTATCCATCCATGTCTTCGTTTGCATTTATGGAGCACCCTAGCTTGAGTCAATCGAGCTCTACTTTTGCCATTTCGTGAATCCTGGCAGATTGTTGACTTGTTAGCGATTTTGCCGAGCATGTTGCTAGTGATCCGTGCATGCTATGTTGTTGTTCTTGCCATGTCTACTTCTATGATATGTATTCTTGATGGGTGTATGCTTAGTTTGTCATGCCATGCTCTACAGTGAGTGCATCGAGCTTGTAAACATGCCTACTCGTTTACAGTTTTGCATGCTCCAGTTTTTCACTAAGTCTGTAATCTGTTTATGTTTTTGCCATGTTCACATGCTTGCAATTATATTTTCTGATCCCTTTTGGCTCAAGGTCACTAAGGGACTTTTGTTAAGTGCTTTGAGTAGCTTCATGCCATGCCTTGATTTGCCATGTTAAATTCCTGTATCATGTAGTTTTCATGCTCTAAAATGTGCTACCTGTTGTTAAATTCCAGACTTGTGTTAATTTCACTAAGTCTGAAACCTGTTATCATTTGCAATTTTGCCATGCTTGTTTGAACCTGTTAATGGATGAATTGGCCATAGCTCAGTGTTTATCTTTTGTCAAGCATCATGATTGGATCCCTGCCATGTATTTTTTTGTCATGTTTGAGTGCTGTAGCATATTTATCTTGATGCATTTAGATGGCTACTTGCTGATTATCGCAGACCGGTGCCATATTTGTTTTGCTTGCCATTTCCAAACCGTGCATCCGACTCCGGTGATCTTTATATCGATTTCAACCGAAATCACCTCACCTTTCTAGTGGCACTCTTGGATTTCCAAGTTGAGGCCAGGTTCAATCGTTCCTTATCAAATCTTGCATATGCATCACATATCGCATCCCGCATAGCATACCATGTTTGCATCATGTTGTTCGAGCATTGCACGTGGTTGATTGTGTTCCTTTTGCTTGTTTGTCTTGTTTGGGTAGAGCCGGGAGACGAGTTCGCTAACGAGGAGCCCGTTGAGTTTGCTTACAAGGATCAAGTCAACTCTGACAACTTTGCAGGCAAGATGATCATACCCTCGAAATCACTTCTATCATTGCTTGCTAGATGCTCGCTCTTTTGCTATGCCTATGCTACGATGCCTACCACTTGCTTATCATGCCTCCCAAATTGCCATGTCAAACCTCTAACCCACCATGTCCTAGCAAACCGTTGATTGGCTATGTTACCGCTTTGCTCAGCCCCTCTTATAGCGTTGCTAGTTGCAGGTGAAGATTGGAGATCGTTCCTTGTTGGAACATTGTTTGTTGTTGGGATATCACTATATTATCTTGTTATATTAATGCATCTATATACTTGGTAAAGGGTGGAAGGCTCGGCCTTTTGCCTAGTGTTTTTTTCCACTCTTGCCGCGCTAGTTTCCGTCATATCGGTGTTATGTTCCCGGATTTTGCGTTCCTTACGTGGTTGGGTTATAATGGGAACCCCTTGACAGTTTGCCTTGAATAAAACTCTTCCAGCAATGCCCAACATTGGTTTTACCATTCGCCACCTAGCCTTTTTTCCCTTGGGTTTCGCGGACTCAAGGGTCATCTTTATTTAAACCCCCATTGGGCCAGTGCTCCTTTGAGTGTTGGTCCGACCGAGTAGACTGCGGGGACACCTCGGGGCAACTTGAGGGTTGGTTTTACTCGTAGGATGTCTCATCTGAGTGTGCCCTGAGAACGAGATATGTGCAGCTCCTATCGGGATTTGTTGGCACATTCGGGCGGTGTTGCTGGACTTGTTTTACCATTGTCGAGGATGTCTTGTAGAACCGGGATACCGAGTCTGATCGGAACGTCTTGGGAGGAGGTCTATTCCTTTGTTGACTGTGAGAGCTTGTCATGGGCTAAGTTGGGACTCCCCTGCAGGGATTGAACTTTTGAAAGCCGTGCCCGCGGTTATGGGCAGATGGGAATTTGTTGATGTCCGGTTGTAGATAACTTGAACCTTAACTTAATTAAAATGAATCAACCACGTGTGTAACCGTGATGGTCTCTTCTCAGCGGAGTCCGGGAAGTGAACACGGTGTTGGAGTAATGCTTGACGTAGGTTGCTATAGGATCACTTCTTGATCATAGTTCTTCGTTCGTGCTTTGCCTTCTCTTCTCGCTCTCTTTTGCAAACAGGATAGCCACCATATATGCTAGTCGCTTGCTGCAGCTCCACATATTACCTTGCCTTACCTATAAGCTTAAATAGTCTTGATCGCGAGGGTGCGAGATTGCTGAGTCCCCGTGACTCACAAATTACTTCCAAACCAGATGCAGGGACCGATGATACCGTTCCATATGATGCGCTTGAGCTCAAGTGGGAGTTCGATGAAGACTCTCGCTGTTACTATGTGTCTTTCCCAGATGATCAGTAGTGGTGCCCAGTTGGGGCGATCGGGGACCATGTCGCTTGTTGGGGTGATCTTTTATTTTGGTACCGTAGTCGGACCATGAGTGTATTGGATGATTGTAATGTTATTCATGTATTTGTGTGACATGGCGAGTGTAAGCCAACTATGTACCTTTTTTCCGTATTATCTATTTACATGGGTTGTTGTGAAGATTACCTTACTTGCGACATTGCTTTCAATGCGGTTATGCCTCTAAGTCATGCTTTGACACGTAGGAGATATAGCCGCATCGAGGGTGTTACAATTCGGCCCCTCACGGTGGAGGTAAAAGCCTACATCCTGCTTCATTGATATTGATGATGATGATCACGGTTACAAGAGTGTTCTTTCTCAAGAGCTATTGTCTAAACCTAACTTGCCCAACTTGTGGAACTTGTGAATCTTGTCCCCCTTGGGGTGCCCTGCCCCTCCTTATATATGTTGAAGGGGTGGTTTATATGACTAGTCCTATAAGGATTAGGATTACTTTATTACAAGTGGAGTCATAGTCTTCCTTCCTTTGTAAGGGAATATTCCTTATGCTTTCCTCTGAAGCCGGCCCACCATAATACGAGCCGGCCTTCCATGAACCGTCTACTTGGGCCACCGGGTCTTGTTGCTCCTCTGTTCCGCCGGCCGAGTCACCAATGAGTCACCTGGCTCGGCCGGGTCATCAGTGAGTGGAGAAATCCGGGCAGGTCACTTAGTGAGTCGCCAAGTAAGGGCGGGTCACCAGTGAATCGCCAAGTCCGGCCGGTCATACTTCCGGCCGGGTCATACCGCGGGGTATATCCCCGACAATAGCCCCCCAGTTTAATTTGGATTTATCCATGTTAAACTGATCCTACAAAATAGACACAAGAACAAATTTCACAGGTTGTGCTCCGGGTTAAAAAATTCTTGTAAGCCGGCACCTGATCATCGTTAAGTCCTTGTCATTTCCTTGTTGATATCTACATGTCCATGATCTTATAGCAAATCTCCCTTAGCAGATATGTTTTGACTTTGTCAATGTAAAAAATTCAGATACTTCTTTTGAGAAATCCGGGCCAATAGGCTAGCTTTAGAGTCAATTTGCTGACATTGGCCTCTTGTAGAGAAATATTGGAAGAAATAATCCACTTGAACCGGCTTCCAAAACGCTGGCTTTAAAAAATATTGGTCTTGAAATACTCATCTGACTTTCAGCCGGCTTGTAGAATTTTGCCGGTTTATCATTGGCAAAATATCCAGTTTGTAAATATTGATAACACCGGGTCATAATTGTTGCTGACGCCGGGTCATAGTTATTGGTGACGCCGGGTCAATCTGGTTTACTCAAAACTGAGAATTTGAAGATTTTTCTCCCTTATATCCATATTACTTGTAGCCCCAAAGTCTTGAGCAGAAACAAAGGGATGACTTAAGACTTGCTTCAATATAAATACCGCCACTTTGAAAATGTTGTTCATCTTAATCACTCGTAAAGACTGAATACTCCATATATGTAGCCCCCAAATGCCGGGTTGTCATGCTTGCAGCAACCTGGGACTTGTAATTGCCTGATGCTCAAAAAAAACTTCAACTAGTGTAGCCCCCAAGGGCCGGGTCATTATGCAATAATGAGTAGGGACTTTATAAATATGATCATATAGACTTGAACAACAACGTGGAGCCCCCAAGGTCCGGCTCAGTAAGATAATATTGTGCTCGGACTTTATATATACTTCTTTGAAAAGAACATCATATGATGTAACCCCCATCATGGGGCTTGAACCCACGCCCACAAGGTTAAGAGCTTTGTGCTTTACCAATTGACCAGTGGACACTTCAATATAATGAAATAAAACTTGTGTACCTTGAATTGTTGACAGGAGCAATTGGTAGCCCCCAAGGGCCGGCTCATTTAGAATGTGATGGGTCTTCAATAAGTTAATCAAGAAATGACTTTACATTAGCCCCCAAGTGCCATGGTGCATGCTGGCAGTGACATGGGACTTGCATATTTGATGTAATCTCAATTTGAATAATGTAGCCCCCAAGTGTCGGGTCGTAAGCCTGAAGCGACTCGGGACTATTCCCTCCATTGTAAAAATAAATCATGTCCATTAATAAAATAATAACCATTGCACTGAAGAGACTTTGAAGACCTCCATCATAATATTGGCTATTGATAATCATAATAAAAATCCAGCCATGTTGGCTATTAAAGATTTGAATAATATAATCCGGTTTGGAAAACTGGTTCCTGGGATATTAAATCGTACTGCCGGTTTAGGATACCTGTGCAGTAAGGGTGATAACCCAATCTATAGAAGTCAAGACTTCCAAATGTTTGATGATTGTCATATGATGGCGGCTTATCATCCAAAGTCAAACTAGGTTAAATTTAAACCACACTTATACTTAGATCTGGACAAAAGCCTCAAGACAAAAACAAGGATTGTTTGCAAAAAAAACTCAAACCAAATAAAAATCGAGATTTCTGATTCGAATACGATTAGTAAACCATTCCAAAGGGTTTAAGCTAGGATTCGAATATGATCACGTAGCCCCCAGTGGCTTTGGCGTTGCGCCAATCAAGAGGGTACCGACAGCTATGTTCTCTTTGGTTCGAATACGACCTATGTTTGAGCAGGAAGCCCCCAAATGACCTTGAGAGGTTTTTAACGACCCTGATTCGAATACGATCCAAGTCGGACCCAAAAGGGGTTAAGCTATGATTCGAATACGATCAAGAAGCCCCCTAGTGAGTTTGGCATTGCGCCGATCAAGAGGGTACCGACAGCTATGTTCTCTTTGGTTCGAATACGACCTATGTTTGAACAGGAAGCCCCCAAGTGACCATATAAATTTTTGCATCGCGCCGATCAAGAGGGTACCGACAGCTATGCTCGATGAGCAGGAAGCCCCCAAGTGACCATAATAAATTTTGGCATCATGCCGATTAAGAGGGTACCGACAGCTATGCTCAATGAGCAGGAAGCCCCCAAGTGACCATAATAAATTTTGGCATCACGCCGATCAAGAGGGTACCGACAGCTATGCTCGATGAGCAGGAAGCCCCCAAGTGACCATAATAAGATAAGCCGTAAGGCAGGATACTCATGTTTGAACCATGCATCATGGCAGCAAGTTCTCTGATAACTCGAATCTTGCGAGAGATTAATTCTTTTTGAACCGGAACTTTAAACTGGATTTGAAAGCTTCAAAACTTTGTGGGATACAAATTGTCCTTGAGCCAGATGTTTGAACCGGATAGGAGAGCTTAAAAGCTTTGCAAGAGATAAATTTACCTTGCGCCGGATGTTTGAACCGGATTTGAGAGCTTCAAAGCTTTGCGGGAGAGAGATGTCTCTTGAACCGGATTTTAAACCGGAATCTTTAATTTGAACCGACAATTTTCTGATGGCCTTTAAATTTTCATTAATATGGCGGTGTCCTTCGGAATCGGGTTATCATTCCCTCCAATGACCCGGAGTTCTCGAGTCATGTCATTGTAGCCCCCGAGTCTTAAGACTACTCGAGGAGTTGGCTTGAGACTCTCCATATTTGACAGTGATAAACCGGAATGAGTCCTTCAATAGCTCAATGATATAACTTGTCCTGCATTGGAGAACTTGCAAATCGGAGTAATTGCTCTTTTAAAGAAAGCCATATATAATGTAAAAACTATACTGGATGGATTTCACCTGATATGTTAAGTCAGAAATTATCCACCACGGAGTTGATCTTCACTATGGTGAAGCTAAAACCAATCACGGGCGAGCTGACTGCGGGAGCAGATAGATGAGTTAGTCGCGACATTGTAAGCCTGGTGCGGACGAGCAAGTTGTCCTCCTCGATGTAAGCCGACGTGGATGCGAGAGATAACCACGACGTTCTAAGCCGGTGCGGGAATTCGTTGAGTAAGGACGACCAGCTATGCCGAATGATGTTGGCATGCCTCCATCTCCGTGGCGTAATTCCACTTTGTAATAGATAATTCTCCTGCATATAAAATATAGCAGGGCAAATTAGTTTTGTTCGGATGAATTAATATGTGCTTAAAAATCAATAAGGTAAATAGCACCTGTTTCGTCCAGACGACAGATGATCCTTTAGTCTTTGTGGCGAGACAGCTGGTGTTTTACTGCAGGTGTCAGGCAAGTGACCCGGCTCACGGTACGGCGGCAGAGACGCCCGACCGGTTCATCAGCGGAAAAAAGCTTGCAAGTGGAGCAGTACAGAAGCATACGGCTGATGGCCCCCAAGTGAGGCAAGGCCGCGTGGCCGAAGCGGCCCATCGGCAGAAGCAGGCGACTCAGCGGCTCAGGCGACTCGCGAAGTCTGTTTCCGGGTCGGTTATTCTATAGAAATCCACGTTCGTCTCGATCTTCCGGGTCATGTCCTGATGGATGAATCCACGCCCAAGTTGGGGTCTTCCCCCTCCCCCCTTTTTTTATCGCGCTAGCAATCCGGCTTAGATCGGTGTATTCTGTTGTGCAGCAACTTTTTGCAACTAGTGATATGCCTCGGCGGCTGTGGCATCTGATGGTAAAAAATAAATTTTGGACTAACACTTTGTACTAATGCCATTGTACGTCATATTGGATAATGGTGTACCAGTTGATGTCTTGGTTTTGGTCTCCCTGAGAGGAGTCAATGACATGTCAAATCTGGAGTTGTGGCCAAAGAATCCAACAGCTGCCTTAAACTTGACCCGACCTCCCATGCTCCAAAATAAAAGCTGCAGCAGTGCTGGCGGCTCTTACCACAACGTGGGGCGGCTTAGGGCCTCGCCCGCGGGTCAACAACGGCGGCTCACTGATGTGGACGCCGATAACAACAAGGAGCGGCAACAACGACTTGGTGAAACACAATGATGAGAGCGGCTTAGTGGACATGCACGAAACCGAGGCAAAAGCTTCAGCCGTGGGAACCGGATCCTCTAACATTAAGAAGGAAAGTTAGAGAAGCTAAAGTAGCCTAACTTTCCTTCTCTCTATCCATATGATTATGGCTAAAACATTTTAAATTAATTTGCAAATTGATGATCTACTCTGCTCATTTATAGTAATTACATACAAGCAAATTGATGATGAAATAAAATTAATTTTAAATTATTTATATCTACAGTTAATATCAACAGTAAACAATTTGCTAAATACCTACTAACAGTCCCTAACTTTTCTTCTTCATTTTACACTAGGGTAACACTGTAGCACCGTGACTTTCTTTCTCAATGTTAGAGGATCCGGCTCCTCAGCCGTGGCCACGGGCGGCTCAACGTAGGACGCCTCGACCACAGTGGAGACCACTCAACGACCAGGGTGACTCGCAGGCTCATAGCAGATGTGGCAGTGGCCGCTCAAGGGCAAGGTGTAGGGCCAGCGACTCGGAGCGGCGGTTCGATGCGAGGTTCTTGCGGGGCGCCTCACAGGCGAGGCAGTCCACAGGTACGATGGTTGTCCTTTCTCCATGCGTGTACACCAGCTATATTTCCTTGGATCTTTTCTAGCAAGAAGTGTTTAGTTGAGGGCTTTTCACGTGGAGGAGGCATTGGAATCCATCAGGTTTTGACTTTTCCATCGTTGAGGCATCGTGAGCACTTGATTCAGATACATGCACTAGATTGGTCTGAAGATCTCACGTGTGCTAGGTCAAGCAGTTATCCTTACCCTGTTGTACGAGTTGAATCGGCAGAAATAACTAATCGGTCTCGGCGACTTGTACGCGTACATAACCTGTGTCGATCTCGGCCTCTTGCACGCGGCGTTCCAAACCTTGATCTGGCTTCGGATTGCTGTACATTGAAGGAAAAAACACTAGCAGCTATGAGTTGATTTCCCGAGACTTGTAATGTGTCCGACCAGATTCCAACGGAAGTTGACGGTCTTAGCGATGTAGTGATTTGAAGTTTGATTGCTAGATGTTACGCACAACCCGCCAAGAGAAGTCGTATGTGGATAACTTTCCTGTTGGTTTTGACAGATCGTCGAACAAGGACGGTAGACAAGTTGTAACCCTATTTTTTCTTGAACCTTAAATCTCATAGATCTCCCTTCTGGACTGATGACCTTGAAGTTGATGCACCCTTCAAAACCGGCTATCCGGAAAATTGCAAACTTCTCGATCCTTGGGAGAGATCCCTCCAAGAACTCAACACCACCGTGCGCGAGCCCCACGGTGGGCACCAACTGTCGTGGAATTGTCACGGCAGATGTCCTTAGTGTCAGGACTTAGTCGCGAGGCCAACGCATCTATGTAGTAGCTTGAGAGGGGTTGAGCGGGACGAGAGACGCGATGTTTTACCCAGGTTCGGCCCCTCACCGTTCCATATGATGCGCTTGAGCTCAAGTGGGAGTTCGATGAAGACTCTCGCTGTTACTATGTGTCTTTCCCAGATGATCAGTAGTGGTGCCCAGTTGGGGCGATCGGGGACCATGTCGCTTGTTGGGGTGATCTTTTATTTTGGTTATGTAGTCGGACCATGAGTCTATTGGATGATTGTAATGTTATTCATATATTTGTGTGACGTGGCGAGTGTAAGCCAACTATGTACCTTTTTTCCCTATTATCTATTTACATGGGTTGTTGTGAAGATTACCTTACTTGCGACATTGCTTTCAATGCGGTTATGCCTCTAAGTCATGCTTCGACACGTAGGAGATATAGCCGCATCGAGGGTGTTACAATTCGGCCCCTCACGGTGGAGGTAAAAGCCTACATCCTGCTTCATTGATATTGATGATGATGATCACGGTTACAAGAGTGTTCTTTCTCGAGAGCTATTGTCTAAACCTAACTTTCCCAACTTGTGGAACTTGTGAATCTTGTCCCCCTTGGGGTGCCCTGCCCCTCCTTATATATGTTGAAGGGGCGGTTTATATGACTAGTCCTATTAGGATTAGGATTACTTTATTACAAGTGGAGTCATAGTCTTGCTTCCTTTGTACGGGAATATTCCTTATGCTTTCCTCTTAAGCAGCCCACCATAATACGAGCCGGCCTTCCATGAACCGTCTGCTTGGGCCACCGGGTCTTGTTGCTCCTCTGTTCTGCCGGCCGGGTCACCAATGAGTCACCTGGCTCGGCCGGGTCATCAGTGAGTGGAGAAATCCGGGCGGGTCACTTAGTGAGTCGCCAAGTAAGGGAGGGTCACCAGTGAATCGCCAAGTCCTTCCGGTCATACTTCCGGCAGGGTCATACCGCGGGGTATATCCCCGACACCAAGTATTCCATTTTTCTTAAGAGGATGATCAGGCAAAGCATTAAGTAATTGGAGAAGCCTCCCCCAAGCTTGTGGGAGACTCTCTTCTTCAATTTGCACAAAATTATATATATCCCTTAAGGCAGCTTGTTTCTTATGAGCAGGGAAATATTTAGCAGAGAAGTAATAAATCATATCCTGGGGACTACGCACACAACCAGAATCAAGAGAATTAAACCATATCTTAGCATCACCCTTTAATGAGAACGAAAATATTTTAAGGATATAAAAGGAGCGACTTCTCTCATCATTAGTGAACAAGGTGGCTATATCATTTAATTTATTAAGATGTGCCACAACAGTTTCAGATTCATAGCCATAAAAAGGATCAGATTCAACCAAAGTAATTATATTAGGATCAACAGATAATTCATAATCCTTATCAGTAACACATATATGTGAAGTAGCAAAAGCAGGGTCAGGTTTCATTCTAGCATTAAGGGATTGCTGCTTCCATTTAGCTAATAACCTCTTTAGATCATATATATCATTGCAAGCTAAAATAGCTCTAGTAGCTTCTTCATCCATAACATAACCCTCAGGAACAACATGCAATTCATATTTATTAGGGAGAGAGTCTTCATCATCACTTTCATCAATATTATCAGTTTCAATAATTTCATTCTCTCTAGCCCTAGCAAGTTGTTCATCAAGAAATTCACCAAGTGGCATAGTAGTATCAAGCATAGAAGTAGTTTCATCACATGTATCATGCATAGCAGAAGTGGCATCATCAATAACATGCGACATATCAGAATCAATAGCAGAAGCAGGTTTAGGTGTCGCAAGCTTACTCAAAACAGAAGCTGAATCAAGTGCAGAGCTAGATGGCAGTTCCTTACCTCCCCTCGTAGTTGAGGGATAAATCTTGGTTCTTGGATCTTTCAAGTTCTTCATAGTGATAAGCAGATATAAATCCCAAGTGACTCAAAAAATAGAGCTATGCTCCCTGGCAACGGCGCCAGAAAATAGTCTTGATAACACACAAGTATAGGGGATCACAACAGTTTTCGAGGGTAGAGTATTCAACCCAAATTTATTGATTCGACATAAGGGGAGCCAAAGAATATTCTCAAGTATTAGCAGCTGAGTTGTCAATTCAACCACACCTGGAAACTTAATATCTGCAGCAAAGTAATATGATAGTAGTGGTAACGGTAGCAAAAGTAATATTTTTGGTGTTTTATAGTGATGATAACAATAGCAACGGAAAAATAAATAAGCAAAGAACAATATAGGGAAAGCTCGTAGGCAATGGATCGGTGATAGAGAGTTATGCCGGATGCGATCGATCATGTAACAATCATAACCTAGGGTGACACAGAACTAGCTCCAGTTCATCAATGTAATGTTGGCATGTATTCCGAATATAGTCATACGTGCTTATGGAAAAGAACTTGCATGACATCTTTTGTCCTACCCTCCCGTGGCAGCGGGGTCCTAGTGGAAACTAAGGGATATTAAGGCCTCCTTTTAATAGAGTACCGGACCAAAGTATTAACACATAGTGAATACATGAACTCAGTCGGATGTGGGGTTCCGGGAAACCCTTAAGGTTCAAACACTGGGGTGCGCGCGAAGTCTTTCCCTCCCATCGATCTACGCCCTAACTCGCTAAGATCTCACGGACGAACTCGACGAACTCGCAACACGGAAAGACACCATGGAAATTCTGCTGAAAACAGCATCAGTCTGGGTTAGTTCCATTCAAAACATGCAAGTTAGAGTCCAAAACAAGGGCAAAAGTGTTTGGAAAAGTAGATACGACGGAGACGTATCACCGACCAACGTGACATAGATGTTTTTATCTAGGAGGTATGTGAACTGGAAATTCCAATCAACCCTCTTGTCGAGAGGTTAAATTTAGTTGAAAAAGAAAACAATTACTTCAAGAAAAATTGAAAAGAATAGAGGAGGAGAAGATGGAATTGTAGTTGCATGTTGCAGATGTCGTCGATGATCACAAGATCAAGATGGATGCAATGCGCTTGAAGATTAGAAAGATTAGAATATATGCCATTCATAATGAGGCTTGGTATCATTATGCCGTTGGATCAATTGTTACCTTAGTTGCGATTATGACCGCATTTCTTGTTGCATTTAAATGTTTTACATAGTTGTATGTTAGTTTCAAATGTATGTTTTAATTATATGCTCTAGAGGTCTATATGTTGTTCTATGAGAACTATGCTTGAACTTTATGTATTTATTTTTCAGTAATAACATTTGATCACTACTGTACTTTGGTTTTAATGTGATGATGAACTTGTATTAATTTGGTCACTTCTCTATTCATGATGTTTTGTAATGGTTTTTGATACACTTAATTATATAATGCACTCAGATGAACCGGCAATGGATGTACTATGACAGACGCACCACCGAGTACATTGATGGCATGCATAATTTCTCGAAGTGGCCGAGGCAAACAAATAGAATGGTTTTATGTATTGTCCATGCCCTGTCTGTGGGAATACGAAGGATTACTGTAACTCAAAAACCCTTCACATCCACATGCTCGAGAAGGGTTTCATGCCACACTATAATGTTTGGACCAAGCACAGAGAAAGAGGGGTTATGATGGAAGACAACAAAGAAGAAGAGGATGATGACAACTATCCCCCTGAATATGGTGATACTGCAACGAGGGGAGTTGAAGATCAAGAGGAACCAGACGATGTGCCCGATGATGATCTTCGCCGGGTCATTGTTGATGCAAAGAGAGAATGCCAAAGCGAAAGGGAGAAGTTGAAGTTCGATTGCATGTTAGAGGATCACAAAAAAGGGTTGTACCCAAATTGCTAAGATGACAACACAAAGCTTGGTACCACACCGGAATTGCTGCAATGGAAGGCAGACATTGGTGTATCTGACAATGGATTTGGGAAGCTACTAAAAATAATGAAGAAGAAGCTTCCAAAGGATAACGAATTTCCTGACGGTATGTACGAAGGATTGGAGGTGTAGAAGATACATGCATGCCATAATGATTGCATCCTCTACCATGACGAGTACGGGGATTTGAACGCATGCCCGATATGCGGTGCATTGCATTATAAGATCAGATGAGATGACCCTGGTGATGTTGAGGGCGAGGGCCCCAGGAAGAGGGTTCCTACCAAGGTGATGTGGTATGCTCCTATAATACCACGGTTGAAACGTCTGTTCAGAAACAAAGAGCATGCCAAGTTGATGTGATGGCACAAAGAAGACCGTAAGAAAGATGGGAAGTTGAGAGCACCCGCTGACGTGTCACAGTGGAGAAAAATCTAGAGAAGGTTGGGGGACTTTGTAGATGAAGCAAGGAACGTAGGTTTGGTTTAAGTGCAGATGGCATTAATCCTTTTGGGGAGCAGAGCAGCAATCATAGCACCTGGCCCGTGACTCTATGTATCTATAACCTTCCTCCTTGGTTCTGCATGAAGCAGAAGTTCATTATGATGCCAGTGCTCATCCAAGGCCCTAAGCAACCTGGCAACAACATTGATGTGTACCTAAGGCCATTAGTTGAAGAACTTTTACAACTGTGGAATGGAAAAGGTGTACGTGTGTGGGATCGATGAGCACAAACACGAGGAATTTGACCTACATGCGTTGCTGTTTGTAACCATTAATGATTGCCCTTCTCTCAGTAACCTTTCAGGACAGACAAACAAGGGATACCACACATGCACACACTGTTTAGATGATACCGAAAGTATATATTTGGACAAATGCAGGAAAATTGTGTACTTGGGACATCGTCGATTTCTTTCGACCAACCATCAATGTCGAAAGAAAGGCAAGTATTTCAAAGGTGAGGCAAATCACCGGAAGAAGCCCACCCTCCGTACTGGTGATCACATACTTGATATGGTAAAGAATTTATAGGTAATCTTTGGAAAGGGTCCTGGCGGACAATTGCTACTTCTTGAGCTTGCGTTGGTTTTTCCCTTGAAGAGGAAAGGGTGATGCAGCAAAGTAGAGTAAGTATTTCGCTCAGTTTTGAGAACCAAGGTATCAATCCAGAAGGAGACAACGAACAAGTCACCAAATACCTGCACAAACAATCAACAACTTGCTCCTAACGCGATAAAGGGGTTGTCAATCCCTTCACGGTTACTTGCAAAAGTGAGATGTGCTAGAGATAGATAAAAGGTAAAGTAAATATTTTTGGTTTATAGATCGGAAAGTAAAAGATTGCAAAGGAAGTAAATAGGAAACTAATATGATGGAAACAGAAGATTATAAGATGGAAAATAGACCCGGGGGCCATAGGTTTCACTAGAGGCTTCTCTCAAGATAAGGAATATTACGGTGGGTGAACAAATTACTGCCGAGCAATTGAAAAGCACAAAGTTATGACGATATCTAAGGCAATGATCATGAATATAGGCATCACGTCCATGTCAAGTAGACCGACTCCTGCCTGCATCTACTACTATTACTCCACACATCGACCAACTCCTGCCTGCATCTAGAGTATTAAGTTCATGAAGAACAGAGTAACACATTAAGTAAGATGACATGATGTAGAGGAATAAACTCAAGCAATATGATGTAAACCCCATCTTTTTAACCTCGATGGCAACAATACAATACCTGCCTTGCTTCCCCTACTGTCACTGGGAAAGGACACCGCAAGATTAAACCCAAAGCTAAGCACTTCCCCCATTGCAAGAAAAACCAATCTAGTTGGCTAAACCAAATCGATAGCTCGAAGAGACTTGCAAAGAAGTGAAATCATGCATATAAGAATTCAGAGGAGATTCAAATAATATTCATAGGTAAGCTAATCATAAATCCACAATTCATCGGATCTCGGCAAATACAGCGCAAAAAAGTATTACATCGAATAGATCTCCAAGAACATCGAGGAGAACATGGTATTGAGAATCAAAGAGAGAGAAGAAGCCACCTAGCTACTAGCTATGGACCCGTAGGTTTGTGGTAACTACTCACGCTTCATCGAAAGGGCAATGGTGTTGATGTAGAAGCCCTCCGTGATCGAATCCCCCTCCGGCAGGACGCCGGAAAAGGCCCCTAGATGGGATCTCACGGGTACAGAAGGTTGCGACGGTAGAAAAGTGTTTTCGTGGTTCCCCTGGTTATTTTTGGGACATATGGGAATATATAGGTGGAAGAAATAGGTCGGTGGAGTCATAGGGGCCCACAAGGGTGGGGGGCGCACCCTACCCCCTGGGCACGCCCTTCGTCCTTGTGGCCGCTTTGTGGCTTCTCTGACTTGCACTCCAAGTTCTCTGGATGTCTTTTAGTCCAAGAAAACCATCGCGAAAGTTTTATTCCGTTTGGACTCCGTTTGGTATTCCTTTTCTACAAAACTCTAAAACAAGGAAAAAACAGAAATTGGCACTGGGCTCTAGGTTAATAGGTTAGTCCCAAAAATAATATAAAATAGCATATTAATGCATATAAAACATCCAAAACAGATAATATAATAGCATGGAACAATAAAAAATTATAGATACATCGGAGACGTATCATGGATCCCCAAGCTTAATTCCTGCTCGTCCTCGAGTAGGTAAATGATAAAAATAGATTTTTTGATGTGGAATGCTACCTAACATATTTATCCATGTAATTTCTTTATTGTGGCATGAATGTTTAGATCCGTATGATTCAAAACAAAAGTTTAATATTGACATGAAAACAATAATACTTCAAGCATACTTACAAGGCAATTATGTCTTCTCAAAATAACATGGCCAAATAAAGCTTATTCCTACAAAATCATATAGTCTGGCTATACTCTATCTTCATCACAGAAAATATTTAAATCATGCACAACCCCGATGACAAGCCAAGCAATTGTTTCATACTTTTGATGTTTTCAAACTTTTTCAACTTTCATGCAATACATGAGCGTGAGCCATGGATATAGCACTATAGGTGGAATAGATGGTGGTTGTGGAGAAGACAAAAAGGAGGAGATAGTATCACATCAACTAGGCGTATCAATGGGCTATCGAGATGCCCATTAATAGATATCAATGTGAATGAGTAGGGATTGCCATGCAACGTATGCACTAGAGCTATACGTTTATGAAAGTTCAAAAGAAACTAAGTGGGTGTGCATCGAACTTGCTTGCTCACGAAGACCTAGGGCAATTTGAGGAAGCCCATCATTGGAATATACAAGCCAAGTTCTATAATGAAAAATTCGCATTAGTATATATGAAAGTAACAATATAGGAGAATCTCTATCATGAAGATCATGGTGCTACTTTGAAGCACAAGTGTGGTAAAAGGATAGTAGCATTGCCCCTTCTGTCTTTTCTCTCATTTTTTATTTGGGCCTTCTGTCATTTTTTTGGCTTCTTTTTTCGTCTGGAGAATCATCCCGACTTGTGGGGGAATCATAGTCTCCATCATCCTTTCCTCACGTGGGACAATGCTCTAATAATGAAGATCATCACACTTTTATTTACTTACAACTCAAGAATTACAACTCGATACTTAGAACAAAATACAGCTCTATATGAATTCCTCCTGCAGTGTACGGGCATGTGCAATGAAAGTGACATGTATGAAATAATTATGAACGGTGGCTTTGCCACAAATACGATGTAACTACATGATCATGCAAAGCAATATGACAATGATGGAGCGTGTCATAATAAACGGAACAGATGGAAGTTGCATGGCAATATATCTCGGAATGGCTATGGAAATGCCAAAATAGGTAGGTATGGTGGCTGTTTTGAGTAAGGTATATGGTGGGTTTATGGTACCCGCGAAAGTTGCACGACACTAGAGAGGCTAGCAAAGGTGGAAGGGTGAGAGTGCGTATAATCCATGGACTCAACATTAGTCATAAAGAACTCATATTCTTATTGCAAAAATCTATTAGTTATCGAAACGAAGTACTACACGCATGCTCCTAGGGGGATAGATTGGTAGGAAAAGACCATCACTCATCCCCAACCGCCACTCATAAGGAAGACAATCAATAAATAAATCATGCTCCGACTTCATCACATAACGGTTCACCATACATGCATGCTACGGGAATCACAAACTTTAACACAAGTATTTCTCAAATTCACAAATACTTACTAGCATGACCCTAATATCACCATCTTCATATCTCAAAACAATCATAAGGAATCAAACTTCTCATAGTATTCAATGCACTTTATATGAAAGTTTTTATTATATCCCTCTTGGATGCCTATCATATTAGGACTAAATTTATAACCAAATCAAATTACCATGCTATTTAGAGACTCTCAAAATAATATAAGTGAAACATGAGAGTTCATCAATTTCTATAAAATAAAACCACCACTGTGCTCTAAAAAGATATAAGTGAAGCACTAGAGCAATATTGCCAAGCTCAAAAGATATAAGTGAAGCACATAGAGTATTCTAATAAATCACGATTCATGCGTGTCTCTCTCAAAAGGTGTGTGCAGCAAGGATGATTGTGGAAAAGTAAAAAGAAAAGACTCAAATCATACAAGACGCTCCAAGCAAAACACATATCATGTGGTGAATAAAAATATAGCCTCAAGTAAAGTTACCGGTAGACGAGGACGAAAGAGGGGATGCCTTCCGGGGCATCCCCAAGCTAAGGCTCTTGGTTGTCCTTGAATATTACCTTGGGGTGCCTTGGGAACCCCCAAGCTTAGGCTCTTGCCACTCCTTATTCCATAGTCCATCAAATCCTTACCCAAAACTTGAAAACTTCACAACACAAAACTCAATAGAAAATCTCATAAGCTCCGTTAGTATAAGAAAATAAATCCCCACTTTTGGTACTATTGTGAACTCATTACTTATTTATATTGGTGTAATTTCTACTGTATTCCAACTTTTCCATGGTTCACGCCCCCGATACTAGCCATAGATTCATCAAAATAAGCAAACAACACATAGAAAATAGAATCTGTCAAAAACAAAATAGTGTGTAGCAATATGGATATTTTGAATACTTTTGTAAGTCCAAAAATTCCAAAAAATTATGACAGCCTGAGCAATTTGTTTATTACTCTTCTTAAACATGAATCAATATTTTATCGCGCTTTTCCTAAAAATTAAAATTAATCTCCTGGGCGTAGAAGTTTCTGTTTTTCAGCAAGATCAAATCAACTATCACCGTAAGCTATCCCAAAGGTCTTACTTGGCACAAACACTAATTAAAACACAAAACCACATCTAACCAGAGGCTAGATAAATTATTTAATTCAAAACAGAACCTAAAAAGCAAAAAAAAGAAAAATTGGGTTGCCTCCCAACAAGCGCTATTGTTTAACGCCCTTAGCTAGGCATAAAACATGAATAGATCTAAGTATTGCCGTCTTTGGCATGCAATTCTTGAATTAATGACTTATAACTCTTAGGAGATTTTTTTTGTTTTATCAACAATCAAACTCCTAGACAAGAAATCAAGAAATTCATTCGTGACAATTGGTTCCTTAATGATATCGAGAAAATTGGGGTGAATACTTATTGATTTGAGATCTTTGTTGTCTTTACTAGAAGATTCACCCTTATTCTTAGGAACATAAGTAAACTTGTCAATCTTGGTTGGAGGAAGATTTTGAGTAGTTTTAATGGAGGAAAAAGAGGAACCCAAGTTGGTAATAATATCTTCTAGTTTGCCAAATCTAGAAGAATCTTGATCTATCTTCTCATTAACCATGGATTCCTTTTCCCTAAGATTCTTTAAAGTAACTCCTACTTTAGATCCATATTAAGTAATATGATTATGAATCTTTTTATCCAAATTTTCAATCAAATCAATAGTAGCAATTTAATTTTCAATAATATCAAATCTTTGCATCACATGCTCCAAAGTTAAAACAGTTCCATTAACCAAAGAGGTGGGGGGCTTAACAAATCTATCATGGCATTATAACAATCAAAAGTATGGCTCCCATAGAAATTTCCTTTGGTAATGGTATGTAGAACATATCTATTCCAAGGAGTAATGCCTACATAAAAACTGCGAAGAAGAACGACAGTTGATTGCTTTCGAGTAGATCTATTTTGAGCATTCCAAATTCTATACCAAGCATCTTTTAAATTTTCTCCTTCCCTTTTTTGAAATTGAGGACTTCATTATCAGGAGTGCTCATGATAATGGGAGGACTAGCCATGATATAAATGATCTAACACACGAGCACACCAAAACCAAGCGAAGAAGACGGACGGAAGAGGGGCGAAGAAAAGGCAAATCTTTTCAAAAATCATTTTAGAAGTGGGGGAGAGGAAAATGAGAGGTGAATGGCGAATAATTTAATGCAAGAGATGAGAGTTTATGATGGGTACTTGGTATGTCTTGACTTGGCATAGATCTCCTCGGCAATGGTGCTAGAAATTCTTCCTGCTACTTCTGGAGCTTGCGTTGGTTTTTCACATGAAGAGGAAAGGTTGATGCAGCAAAGTAGAGTAAGTATTTCCCTCATTTTTGAGAACCAAGGTATCAATCCAGTAGGAGACAACGAACAAGTCACCGAATACCTGCACAAACAATCAACAACTTGCACCCAACGCAATAATGGGGTTGTCAATCCCTTCACGGTTACATGCAGAAGTGAGATCTGATAGAGATAGATGAACGGTAAAGTAAATATTTTTGGTAAATCAGAAACTCATATGATGGAAACTAGAAGATTATATGATGGAAAATAGACCTAGGGGCCATAGGTTTCACTACAGGCTTCTCTCAAGATAGTTAATATTATGGTGGGTGAAAAAATTACTGCTGAGCAAAAAGCGCGAAGTTATGACGATATCTAAGGCAATTATCATGAATATAGGCATCACGTCCGTATCAAGTAGACCGACTCCTTCCTGCATCTACTACTATTACTCCACACATCCATCAACTCCTGCCTGCATCTAGAGTATTAAGTTCATGAAGAAAAGAGTAACACATTAAGTAAGATGACATGATGTAGAGGAATAAACTCAAGCAATATGATGTGAACCCCATCTTTTTATCCTCGATGGCAACAATACAATACGTGCCTTGCTTCCCGTACTGTCACTGGGAAAGGACACCACAAGATTGAACCCAAAGGTAAGCACTTTTCCCATTGCAAGAAAAACCAATCTAGTTGGCCAAACCAAATCTGTAGTTCGAAGAGACTTACAACGATATCAAATCATGCATATAAGAATTCAGAGGAGATTCAAATAATATTCATAGATAAGCTGATCATAAATCCACAATTCATCGGATCTCGGAAAACACACCGCAAAAAAGTATTACATCGAATAGATCTCCAAGAACATCGAGGAGAACATGGCACTGAGAATCAAAGAGAGAGAAGAAGTCATCTAACTACTAGCTAGATACGGACCCGTAGGTCTGTGGTAAACTACTCACACTTCATCGTAAGGGCAATGGTGTTGTGTAACGCCCCAAGACCGGAGCTGCAGATTCCTTCGAGGGTTTTCCGCAATTCGTCGTGTGATTTGTTTGGTTTGTTGCTTTCATTTTTGCATCATGTGCATTGCTTCATGTCATCTTGCAACATGTTATAAAACTCAACCAAATAAAATCGGATGGATCTTCGGTCCATTTAAATCGAGGGATATTCACATGGTGAAATTCTCTTTATAACATATCTCCCAATATGTATAGGGAGGTATAAATAAATATTCCATCCTTTAGGAATCAACCACAACACACTCACAATATAAATCCCTTGGGTTCTTTTGCTTCAAGTTTCACCTCCAAACCTTGGCAGTAGTTCTTTCTCCATTTATCGAGGGTCCTCCAAAAACCCTCAACATTTTTGTACACCCCTTTAGCCTAGCCTCCATTCAAACTATTTTGGCTCAAGTCAAATAAGTTTGAATTTAAATTCTCCTAACTTGTCAGAACTATTTTTGTTGAGGTGGAAATATTCCATAAAGCCATACAAAATGTTCCATAATTTTGTTCTTCTCCATGGCCTCTTCTATTAATTATTTTTTTGGCCTATCTCTTTTGCTGAAAAGAGAGATTAAGAGAGAGAGAGCCCAGCAGGCCCAAACCTTCCTAGGCGCAGTCTTCCCTCTCCCTGGGCCGGCCTCTAAGGCCCATCTGCAATGAAGGTCAGCCCGGCCCATCTCCTCACTACCCTAACGTCGACCGAACCCACTCCCTCGTTCTCTCGATCCCTCTCGTCCTCCCACGCCACCGCCACACGCATGCCTCACGCATCGAGCCAGGAGGCCATGCTCGATCCCCTTCTCTCCCTCGCAGCCTCGCTCTCTCCCTCACTCCTCGCCATGAGAGCCCCGTGCCCGATCCCTTACCTCCTCCCGATCCCCATCTCTCCCCCCTCGTTCCCATGCCGCCGCCACACATCGATGCCAGGGAGAGCGCCCAACCCCCTCTGCCTGCTCCTTTCCTCGCCAGCGCGCCCCGTCACCAGGTCGCCGGACCATGTCGCCCGATCCACTGCTCCTGTCGCCTGACGTCGCCCCGTCTCCTGGCGCTGGCCCCGCCGCCAAGCTCTGCCCGCACGCCTGTGCCTCCTTTCTCGCCGCGAGCCTGCAGCGCCGCCAGCTCCTCCTCCACCTTGCCTCTTCGCAACCCCGCTGATGTTTTCTTCCAGCGTCGCCGGATGCCATCCAGGGAACCAATCCCCATGGCGCGTCGTCTCAAGGCCACGCCGCTGACGGGATCCTGCGTGCCTTCGCCCGGATCAGCCCGCGCGCCCGTACCTGTCGGCCTCGACCTCCTCCCCGAGCTGGAGCCTCCACCTCCATCCAGTGCCTCCTTGGACCTCCTCGAGTTTGGCTACACCATGAGCCGTAGGACCGAGAAACGCCAAGTACCACCAAGTTCCCGATGGATGCAAAGTCCCCAGCGAGACCCATTTTTTTTCGTCAAGTTCGACTACACGACTATGACCTCAGAGTTGGACCGCAAGCGACAAGTACCCCACCGGCAAGACCACACGGACGCTCGAACGACTGCAGACCGAAATGTTAAGTACCTCGTCGATACGTGTACGACAAGACGCGGGAGATCGACTTCATGGACCGACAAGTTCCACGACGACATGTGTGACCCATCGGATGGCCAAGTTCCTCTTCAAATGTATGACTACACGGTGTTGCGACAAGTACCACGATGCCCGGAGCCCTCGAACCGTCAAGTTTCACTACCGCCGACTAGCACAACTACCGTCGCAAAAACGAGACCGTCAAGACCCAACCGACAAGTACCCCGACGACCCTGAACATCTACGATTGTCTACGACTACCATCGCCGTGTTTTTCAACAAGACGTCGTGAGCCTCTACTTCCACTACCGCTCCGATGATCACCAACGAACGATAGGATGACTACTTCGACTACCATCGCGTGAGCCCCTACTTCCACTACCGAACGTCCCGAGAACATCTACTTCCCCTACACCGCATCGAACTTGAACCCCTCCGATAGCGCACGCTTCAAAGGTATAACGTTGAGACGACCGTTATGGACAAATGTTGCGTGTTGTATGAGTTGCACCCTTTGTCTGCACCATGTCTGTAGTGTCTCTCGCTTCCATGTCATCTACTCATGGGACACCCGGTATCCGGGAGCGCCCCACCATCTTTTACACGCATCCGCACACTTCTCCTTTGCATCGGTATCTCAATCGAGTTACCGGAACCGGAACGCTGCCGTGGCACCGTTTTCGTTATCGTTGCCGTGGCACCCCTTTCGTTTCCGCCACGATGACAAATGCTTCAAAATGCTCTTGTCAACTTTTAATAAAAATTGCACAAACTTGTTTATGTCATCCGCATCATGATAACAACAATTAAAATGTTTAGTTTGTTGTTGCACTAATTTACTAATGCATATGGGGATTTGCCGGAATTGTTGTTTGTTCCGGCCCCATTTAAACTTGTTTAGTTAGATAATTTCCTTTTGCTTCTTCTCTTGCCATGTTTAACAACATTTAATATTGTTGAGCACCCTAACCGAGAGAGAACTAAATAATTGATGTGGTGTTTCGTCAATATGCATCCCGATGCATATTGAGCTCCACTTAATTTGTAGTATTGTTTGTTGCACTTTGCCATGCCATGTATCATTAAACCGGACATGCATCATACTTGTTGTGCATCATGCCATGATCGTGTGATAGTTGTTTACTATGTTGTGTGCTTCTTTCCGGTGTTTCTTCTTCGGGTTGGTTCCGATAACGTCGCGTTTGTGAGGACCCGTTCGACTACGCCCGTTTGTATTCTTCATGGACTCATTCTTCTTCCTTGCGGGATTTCAAGCAAGATGACCATACCCTCGAAATCACTTCTATCTTTGCTTGCTAGATGCTCGCTCTTTTGCTATGCCTATGCTGCGATACCTACCACTTGCTTATCATGCCTCCTATATTGTTGAGCCAAGCCTCTAACCCACCTTGTCCTAGCAAACCGTTGTTTGGCTATGTTACCGCTTTGCTCAGCCCCTCTTATAGCGTTGTTAGTTGCAGGTGAAGATTGGAGCTTGTTCCATGTTTGGAACATGGACATTTTGTTGGGATATCACAATATCTCTTATTTAATTAATGCATCTATATACTTGGTAAAGGGTGGAAGGCTCGGCCTTATGCCTGGTGTTTTGTTCCACTCTTGCCGCCCTAGTTTCCGTCATATCGGTGTTATGTTCCCGGATTTTGCGTTCCTTACGCGGTTGGGTTATAATGGGAACCCCTTGACAGTTCGCCTTGAATAAAACTCCTCCAGCAATGCCCAACATTGGTTTTACCATTCGCCACCTAGCCTCTTTTTCCCTTGCATTCTGCAGACTCAAGGGTCATCTTTATTTTAACCCCCCCGGGCCAGTGCTCCTCTGAGTGTTGGTCCGAAATGGGCAGCCTGCGGGGCCACCTCGGGGCAACTCGAGGGTTGGTTTTACTTGTAGCTCGACCTATCTGAGTGTGCCCTAAGAACGAGATATGTGCAGCTCCTATCGGGATTTGTCGGCACATTCGGGCGGTGTTGCTGGACTTGTTTTACCATTGTCGAGGCTGTCTTGTAACCGGGATTCCGAGTCTGATCGGGTCTTCCCGCTAGAAGGAATATCCTTCGTTGACCGTGAGAGCTTGTGATGGGCTCAGTTGGGACACCCCTGCAGGGATTTGAACTTTCGAGAGCCGTGCCCGCGGTTATGGGCAGATGGCAATTTGTTAATGTCCGGTTGTAGAAAACCTAAAGTTGACCTTAATTAAAATACATCAACCGCGTGTGTTACCGTGATGGTCTCTTCTCGGCGGGGTCCGAGAAGTGAACACGGTGTTGGAGTTATGCTTGACGTAGGTTGTTTAGGATCAGTTCTTGATCATACTTTCTCGAACGTGCTTTGCCTTCTCTTCTCGCTCTCATTTGCGTATGTTAGCCACCATATATGCTAGTCGCTTGCTGCAGCTCCACCTCATACCTTTGCCTTACCTATAAACTTAAATAGTCTTGATCGCGAGGGTGTGAGATTGCTAAGTCCCTGTGACTCACAGATACTTCCAAAACCAGTTTGCAGGTGCCGATGTTACCGAGAAGGTGATGCAACCAAGCTCAGGAGGAGCTCGATGAAGATCTTGTCCTTTATATTGTTTCGTTCTAGTTGATCAGTAGTGGAGCCCAGTTGGGGTCGATCGGGGATCTGTGTAGCATTTGGGGTAGTCTTCTTTTATTTTGGCTCCATAGTCAGGCCCTGATTGTATTTGGATGATGTAATGCTTTATTCATGTATTTGTGTGAAGTGGCGATTGTAAGCCAACTATGTATCTTTTCCCTTATTGTATTACATGGGTTGTTTGCGAAGATTACCTCACTTGCGACATTGCTTTCAATGCGGTTATGCCTTTAAGTCGTGCTTCGACACATGGGAGATATAGCCGCATCAAGGGCGTTACAAGTTGGTATCAGAGCCTTCCCCGACCTTAGGAGCCCCCTGCTTGATCGAATCGCTGGCGTTATTGAGTCTAGAAATGTTTTGAGTCATTTAGGATTATATATATCAAAGAGTTAGGAATTCTTTTTACTCCTCAGTCCCTTGGTCGCTCTGGTGAGGCATCCTGACATAGAGTTTTGACTCTTCTCTTCTCAAATTTCACTAATTTTTTTTAGGATCACGCGCGTATCTTGGAATTGTTCCGATGGTTTTGTGACGAGAACATTGTTCTTGGTGCCTCTTGACATTTAGGGGTTGTGGCAGTGTCCCAGGGAGTTGAGCTCCGAGGTGTTGTCATCACAATTTTATCGTTGCAGTTCTAAAATACCTGAGATTAGTTTCGCCGACATCGAAAATCTCTTTTATGCAGTTGTTGGTGAGATAACCTCGACGCCACCCAGTACTGGGGTGGGAGTTCGGGAGTATTGCCATAACTCGTATAACGGATGCTTTTCGAAGGTTGAGGTAAATGATTTCCGAAGGTTTCTTGGTTATGTGTTGAAGGATGGATACAGCTGGATGTAGGATTTGTTAGTTTTGGGTGAGATATTATGCTTCCACTGTATCCCCAACACCTGATTGCATAACCGGAAAATTTCGGGAGTTTATAAGTGGGAATTCAAGTAGCTCTTTGGATATCTTTCCGACAGATGTATGATATGAAATTGGGGTTCGACGTCTAGTGGTCCGCCTATCCACGGTTGGTTTTACAGTGGTCTCGTTGTGTCTTAAAGAGTCCTTGGCTATGCCGACTCGGGGACGCTTCGTATGTCATGTGCACTGCCTTGTACATGATGGTGCTGTACGATCGAGCCCGTGTAGGCCCCGCCACGAAAACTTCAGACGAAATCTCTATCATATGTTTGTTCCGGCTTATTCTGCAAGCCAATCCTTTGTTTGTTTTGAGTTGTGGTATTCGAGTTGCTTCGAAGTCAAATGTTGATTCCATACCTTCTCTAAACGGTGTTCTCATACTCCGATGTGAATACCAAACCTTCATGATAATCAAGACTGTCATGGCAATCCTTTTCAACCGGTGTGTTTCTCTTCAAGTGGATCCGATCATTTCAATATCAGCAAGATCTATTACTAGTTCTTCTCAACGGTGTTGTCTTCATCCGTTCCAAGTTGACTTTGTTTTTCCCCCCCCCCCCCCCTTTTTTTTTTCAAGGATTCAGATTTTTTTATTAAGTATCCATCTTATTGACGCGAGGCCTTTTCATTCCTTTTCCGTCAATATCCTTATCCGGTGATTCTCATGAATATTCTAACAGAGCTTCAAGTTCGTCACTCTTCACTCGTTTTCTTCTCCGGTGGAACCAATTCAAGCTTTTGGTGTTGATCATATCTTTTTCCTCATTTCAAATACCTTCTCATGCCGGTGCACCTTATATTCATTCACCTCTCGCTATTCAATTATTCCGGAGTGCTGAAGATATCTCGGAAGGCTCGTCTTTTCCTTCAAGATCCGTTCAAACCTATTCCAAGGTTGTTATCTCATTCAAGCCATTTTATTTAACCGGTGCTTTCTCCCTTTTGAATCGTTCTACGATGTTTTTTTTAGTGGGCCCTAACCCACAGGTCTTTTTCCGGGATCTTACCTGACACTTCTAATTTTTCCGGAGTTATCCTCAAATTCTTTTCGAAGTTTGACATAAGAATGAGTTATCATCAGTCAAATGCCTTTCTCCAAGATCGGTTAAATTCTTTTCATAGTTGGCTCAACCTTTCCATTATTCATTCTGGAGTGCCTCAACAATTTGGTGGTGTTTCTCGTCGTCATTCTCGGATTGAAGACCGAAGAAGATTTTTCTCTCAATCTTGCTCCATTCTCTTCAAAGATTCATGATTCTAGCTTGTTGCCATCCTCTCATAATTCTCTTCGGTTGTGAGATTTCTTTTCACCTATCCGGAGCAATTCAGGAGTCTTTTCAGTTTGATCATCCGGAGTCCATCATCTCAGAATTATTCATTCTCAGCTTTCAGCTCTTTTTCTCTAAATCTTATCGGTGCTTCATCCAAGTGTTCTCTAATCATCTCGGAATCTCTTTGTTCACTTGTATCTAAATTCTCTCAAGTATCTTCGTTCTTTTTATAATTCTTCCCGGTGTTTCTTTATCTTTACTTCATTCATTTTCAATTCTACCGGTGGTTCGTTGAAGACCTGCCTCAAGTTTGCGCAATATCTATCTTAATCCTTTCTACGAGAATAAGTAGTATGCCAAATCCGTTCCTTGTCATCAATTCAATTGGTGAAGGATAAGCATAATGTAATTATCATTCTTGTTTCATCGAGTGAATTTAATTCTTTATTCTGGAGGCTCATCAAATTCTTGATTTTCTTTTGTTCATCTTTTCTTTCTCGGAGTACCAAGCTCTAATTATCACGGAGATCCATCTAAATCGGTACAAGGATTCACTTTGTGTTTTCAACTTCTCTTTCCTTCCGTTTGATCATTCTTTTGTTTAACGGAGTTCTTCATGGAGTTCTACATGATGGTTCATCAAGGATTTAGTTTCCTTCTCGAAGTGTTCATCAAGATTCTTTTTAGAGGAGCTCAAGATTTCTTCATCTTGCAATCCGGAGTGCAATTCCTTCCACTTTATCTCTTCATGTGGTGTTATGTCATTTTGACAATTTCTTTCATTTTTCATGATTCACAAGTTGTCAGAAATGAGATAGGTAAACCCATCAATTTCTTCGAGCATGAGCTCTTCTCAATCCATCTTTCTTTTCGTTGGAGTATCTTGGTTTATATTTCACCGTAAGCCTTCCATTGGGAATGTTGCTAATTATGGTGCTTATAAATGACCCAAGTTCTTCATCTAGCCTCCCGGTGAAATAGTTTCTCGTCTCCTAGTTCTTATCAATCCAATCTTGTTTTCGTTAGTGGCAGAATTTCACCTTAACTTTTGAGATGTTTTCATAAGCCCACAAGCAGCCGCTGTTTTTTTCGTTGTTGATTTTACAACAACTCCGTTCCATACTTCTTTCTAGGGATGCTTCTCAAATTCTATTGTGGCAGTAGATGTCATTTTATTCTCAACTCTTTTCTTTCCAATTATCCAACTTCTATTCTTTAGTTCCGGACGCATTGCGATGTTGTTCTTTTCACCCATCATCGCGTTTTGTCAAAGATCATGTTCTTTTCATGCCTATCCATTTAACCGGAGTGTTGTGCCCGTTTTGCTCAAGTTCTTTTCGCCTTATCAAGCCTTGCATCTCTTTTCAACCAGAGTGCTGTCTGAGATTTTTTCGTAACCCTTGTTCCATTCATTCAATAGTTCCGGAGGCAGTGTGTTGTGATTTCATCAAGTATCTTCTCATCTTACCAAGTTCTTATTCAATTCCTTTTCTTTTCAATCGAAGTGCTGCCCGAAGTTGTTCTTCCTTGTTCCTCTTTTCTAACGGAGTGTTTTCAAGTTCGTTCATCTCCATTACATTCTTTCTTTCAATTTGTTCAACTTCTCAAGGTTCTTTGGTTCCACTCGTTTGTCAAAGAAGCAACTTAGTTTTACCTTTTCTCTTCCTCTTCCTTTTCCCTCTGGTGCCATTCTAGATCTCGGGACGAGATCCTCTCGTAGTGGTGGAGTGTTGTAACGCCCCAAGACCGGAGCTGCAGATTCCTTCGAGGGTTTTCCGTGATTCATCGTGTGATTTGTTTGGTTCGTTGCTTTCATTTTTGCATCATGTGCATTGCTTCATGTCATCTTGCAACATGTTTTAAAACTCAACCAAATAAAATCGGATGGATCTTCGGTCCATTTCAATCGAGGGATATTCACATGGTGAAATTCTCTTTATAACATATCTCCCAATATGTATAGGGAGGTATAAATAAATATTCCATCCTTTAGGAATCAACCACAACACACTCACAATATAAATCCCTTGGGTTCTTTTGCTTCAAGTTTCACCTCCAAACCTTGGCAGTAGTTCTTTCTCCATTTATCGAGGGTCCTCCAAAAACCCTCAACATTTTTGTACACCCCTTTAGCCTAGCCTCCATTCAAACTATTTTGGCTCAAGTCAAATAAGTTTGAATTTAAATTCTCCTAACTTGTCGGAACTATTTTTGTTAAGGTGGAAATATTCCATAAAGCCATACAAAATGTTCCATAATTTTGTTCTTCTCCATGGCCTCTTCTATTAATTATTTTTTTGGCCTATCTCTTTTGCTGAAAAGAGAGATTAAGAGAGAGAGAGAGAGCCCAGCAGGCCCAAACCTCCCTAGGCGCAGTCTTCCCTCTCCCTGGGCCGGCCTCTAAGGCCCATCTGCAATGAAGGTCAGCCCGGTCCATCTCCTCGCTACCCTAACGTCGACCGAACCCACTCCCTCGTTCTCTCGATCCCTCTCGTCCTCCCACGCCGCTGCCACACGCACGCCTCACGCATCGAGCCAGGAGGCCGTGCTCGATCCCCTTCTCTCCCTCGCAGGCTCGCTCTCTCCCTCACTCCTCGCCATGAGAGCCCCGTGCCCGATCCCTTACCTCCTCCCGATCCCCATCCCTCCCCCCTCGTTCCCGTGCCGCCGCCACACATCGATGCCAGGGAGAGCGCCCGACCCCCTCTGCCTGCTCCTTTCCTCGCCAGCGCGCCCCGTCACCGGGTCGCCAGACCACGTCGCCCGATCCACTGCTCCTATCGCCTGACGTCGCCCCGTCTCCTGGCGCTGGCCCCGCCGCCAAGCTCTGCCCGCACGCCTGTGCCTCCTTCCTCACCGCGAGCCTGCAGCGCCGCCAGCTCCTCCTCCACCTTGCCTCTTCGCAACCCCGCTGATGTTTTCTTCCAGCACCGCCGGATGCCATCCAGGGAACCAATCCCCATGGCGCGTCGTCTCAAGGCCACGCCGCTGACGGGATCCTGCGTGCCTTCGCCCGGATCGGCCCTCGCGCCCGTACCTGTCGGCCTCGACCTCCTCCCTGAGCTGGAGCCTCCACCTCCATCCGGTGCCTCCTTGGACCTCCTCGAGTTTGGCTACACAACGAATCGCAGGACCGAGAAACGCCAAGTACCACCAAGTTCCCAATGGATGCAAAGTCCCCAGCGAGACCCATTTTTTTCGTCAAGTTCGACTACACGACTATGACCTCGGAGTTGGACCGCAAGCGACAAGTACCCCACCGGCAAGACCACACGGACGCTCGAACGACTGCATACCGAAACGTTAAGTACCTCGTCGATACGTGTACGACAAGACGCGGGAGATCGACTTCATGGACCGACAAGTTCCACGACGACAAGTGTGACCCTCCAGATGGCTAAGTTCCTCTTCAAATGTACGACTACACGGTGTTGCGACAAGTACCACGATGCCCGGAGCCCTCGGACCGTCAAGTTTCACTACCGCCGACTAGCACAACTATCGTCGCAAAAACGAGACCGTCAAGACCCGACCGACAAGTACCCCGACGACCCTGAACATCTACGATTGTGTACGACTACCGCCGCCGTGTTTTTCAACAAGACGCCGTGAGCCTCTACTTCCACTACCGCTCCAATGATCATTGATGAACGATAGGACGACTACTTCGACTACCGTCGCGTGAGCCCCTACTTCCACTACCGAACGTCCCGAGAACGTCTACTTCCCCTACACCGCATCGAACTTAAACCCCTCCGATAGCGCATGCTTCAAAGGTATAACGTCGAGACGACCGTCGTGGACGAATGTTGCGTGTTGTATGAGTTGCACCCTTTGTCTGCACCATGTCTGTAGTGTCTCTCGCTTCCATGTCATCTACTCATGGGACACCCGGTATCTGGGAGCGCCCCACCATCTTTTACACGCATCCGCACACTTCTCCTTTGCATCGGTATCTCAATCGAGTTACCGGAACCGGAACGCTGCCGTGGCACCGTTTTCGTTATCATTGCCGTGGCACCCCTTTCGTTTCCGCCACGATGACAAATACTTCAAAATGCTCTTGTCAACTTTTAATAAAAATTGCACAAACTTGTTCATGTCATTCGCATCATGATAACAACAATTAAAATGTTTAGTTTGTTGTTGCATTAATTTACTAATGCATATGGGGATTTGCCAGAATTGATGTTTGTTCCGGCCCCATTTAAACTTGTTTAGTTAGATAATTTCCTTTTGCTTCTTCTCTTGCCATGTTTAACAACATTTAATATTGTTGAATACCCTAACCGAGAGAGAACTAAATAATTGATGTGGTGTTTCGTCAATATGCATCCCGATGCATATTGAGCTCCACTTAATTTGTAGTATTGTTTGTTGCACTTTGCCATGCCATGTATCATTAAACCGGACATGCATCATACTTGTTGTGCATCATGCCATGATCATGTGATAGTTGTTTACTATGTTGTGTGCTTCTTTCCGGTGTTGCTTTTTCGGGTTGGTTCCAATAACGTCACGTTTGTGAGGACCCGTTCGACTACGCTCGTTTATCTTCTTCATGGACTCGTTCTTCTTCCTTGCGGGATTTCAGGCAAGATGACCATACCCTCGAAATCACTTCTATCTTTGCTTGCTAGATGCTCGCTCTTTTGCTATGCCTATGCTGCGATACCTACCACTTGCTTATCATGCCTCCTATATTGTTGAGCCAAGCCTCTAACCCACCATGTCCTAGCAAACCGTTGTTTGGCTATGTTACCGCTTTGCTCAGCCCCTCTTATAGCGTTTTTAGTTGCAGGTGAAGATTGGAGCTTGTTCCATGTTTGGAACATGGACATTTTGTTGGGATATCACAATATCTCTTATTTAATTAATGCATCTATATACTTGGTAAAGGGTGGAAGGCTCGGCCTTATGCCTGGTGTTTTGTTCCACTCTTGCCGCCCTAGTTTCCGTCATATCGGTGTTATGTTCCCGGATTTTGCGTTCCTTACGCGGTTGGGTTATAATGGGAACCCCTTGACAGTTCGCCTTGAATAAAACTCCTCCAGCAATGCCCAACATTGGTTTCACCATTCACCACCTAGCCTCTTTTTCCCTTGGGTTCTACAGACTCAAGGGTCATCTTTATTTTAACCCCCCCAGGCCAGTGCTCCTCTGAGTGTTGGTCCAAAATGGGCAGCCTGCGGGGCCACCTCGGGGCAACTCGAGGGTTGGTTTTACTCGTAGCTTGACCTATCTGAGTGTGCCCTGAGAACGAGATATGTGCAGCTCCTATCGGGATTTGTCGGCACATTCGGGCGGTGTTGCTGGACTTGTTTTACCATTGTCGAGGATGTCTTGTAACTGGGATTCCGAGTCTGATCGGGTCTTCCCGCTAGAAGGAATATCCTTCGTTGACCGTGAGAGCTTCTAATGGGCTAAGTTGGGACACCCCTGCAGGGATTTGAACTTTCGAAAGCCGTGCCCGCGGTTATGGGCAGATGGCAATTTGTTAATGTCCGGTTGTAGAAAACCTAAAGTTGACCTTAATTAAAATACATCAACCGCGTGTGTTACCGTGATGGTCTCTTCTCTGCGGGGTCCGAGAAGTGAACACGGTGTTGGAGTTATGCTTGACGTAGGTTGTTTAGGATCACTTCTTGATCATACTTTCTCGAACGTGCTTTGCCTTCTCTTCTCGCTCTCATTTGCGTATGTTAGCCACCATATATGCTAGTCGCTTGCTGCAGCTCCACCTCATACGTTTGCCTTACCTATAAGCTTAAATAGTGATCGTGAGGGTGTGAGATTGCTGAGTCCCCGTGACTCACAGATACTTCCAAAACCAGTTAGCAGGTGACGCAACCAAGCTTAGGAGGAGCTCGATGAAGATCTTGTCCTTTATGTTGTTTCGTTCTAGTTGATCAGTAGTGGAGCCCTGTTGGGGTCGATCGGGGATCTGTGTAGCATTTGGGGTAGTCTTCTTTTATTTTGGCTCCGTAGTCGGGCCCTGATTGTATTTAGATGATGTAATGCTTTATTCATGTATTTGTGTGAAGTGGCGATTGTAAGCCAACTATGTATCTTTTCCCTTATTGTATTACATGGGTTGTTTGCGAAGATTACCTCACTTGTGACATTGCTTTCAATGTGGTTATGCCTCTAAGTCATGCTTTGACACGTGGGAGATATAGCCGCATCGAGGGCGTTACATGTTGATGTAGAATCCCTCCATGATTGAACCCCCCTCTGGTAGGACGCCGAAAAAGGCCCCTAGATGGGATCTCACGGGTATAGAAGGTTGCGGCAGTGGAAAAGTGTTTTCATGGCTCCCCTGGTTGTTTTTGGAATATATGGGAATATATAGGCGGAAGAAATTGGTCGGTGGAGTCACGAGGGGCCCACAAGGGTGGGGGTGCCCTACCCCCTTGGGCGTGCCCTTCGTCCTTGTGGCTTCTCTGACTTGCTCTCCAAATCCTCTGGATGTCTTTTGGTCCAAGAAAAATCATCGCAAAAGTTTTATTCCGTTTGGACTCCGATTGGACTTTGTTTGGACTCCGTTTGGTATTGATTTTCGACGAAACTATAAAACAAGGAAAAACAGAAACTGGCATTGGGCTCTAGGTTAATAGGCTAGTCCCAAAAATAATACTCCCTCCGTCCCAAAATAAGTGACTCAACTTTGCACTAACTCTGTACTAAAGTTAGTATAAAGTTGAGTCACTTATTTTGGGACGGAGGGAGTATGAAATAGCATATTAATGCATATAAAACACCCAAAACAGATAATATAATAGCATGGAGCAATAAAAAATTATAGATATGTTGGAGACGTATCAACAATCTGTTCCAAATGGTGCTGAGGGACGCGCATCCATGTGGAAGAAGAAAACTATATTTTGGGACCGACCCTATTGGAAAGACCTAGAGATCCGCTCTATAATCGACGTGATGCATGTGACGAAGAATCTTTGTGTGAACCTGCTAGGCTTCTTGGGCGTGTATGGGAAGACAAAAGATACACCAGAGACACGGGAGGACCAACAACATGTGCACAAAAAAGATGACATGCATCCAAAGCATTATCAAGGTCCTGCGAGCTACACTCTTACCAAAGAAGAGAAGGAAATCTCCTTTTAATGCCTGCTCAGTATCAAGGTCCCATCTGGCTTCTCGTCCAATATAAAGGGAATAAAAAATATCCCAGAGAAAAAGTTCTAGAACCTAAAGTCTCTTAACTGCCGCGTGATTATGACGCAAATGCTTTCAGTTGCATTGAGGGGGCTTCTACCAGAAAACATTCGATTCGCCATTGTGAAGCTATGTGCATTCCTCAATGCAATCTCTCAGAAGGTAATCGATCTAGAAATCCTACCAGGGTTAAAGAATGATTTGGTGCAATGTCTTGTCAGTTTCGAGCTGGTGTTCCCACCATCCTTCTTCAATGTCATGAAGCACGTCCTAGTTCATCTAGTCGACGAATTTCCACTATGGGTCATATATTTCTACACAATATGTTCCACTTTGAGAGGTTCATGGGAGTCTTAAAGAGATATGTTCGTAACCGTGCTAGGCCAGAATAAAGCATCTCCATGGGCCAACAAACAGAGGAGGTCATTGGGTTTTGTGTTGACTTCATCCCTGGCATTAAGCCGATTGGTGTCCCTCATTCGTGGTATGAGGGGAGACTGACTGAAAAAGGCACACTAGGAGCAGTCTCAATAATATGTAGGGACGGGGATTCTTGGGCTCAAGCACACTAGATAGTTCTACAAAATTCTACCTTGGTGACCTCGTATGTCAATGAACACAAGAATATTCCGCGCTCCAAACACCCGGAGCAGTGTGATGACTGGATTACATGTGAACACATCAGGACTTTCGGTAGTTGGATGCAAACACATCTCATGGGTAACACCACTGTTGGAGATGAGTTGTACTCGTTGGCCAGGACACCATCTTCGACTGTATTGACTTACAAAGGGTACGAGATAAATGGGAATACATTTTACACGATCGCCCAAGATCAAAAGAGCACCAACCAAAACAGTGGTGTCCGCTTTGATGCAGCAACCAAGAGGCGAAAGGACACATATTATGGTTACATAGTGGACATATGGGAACTTGACTATGGACATGATTTTAAGGTCCCTTTGTTTCAGTGCAAATGGGTCAATCTGTCAGGAGGAGGGGTACAGGTAGACCCATAGTACGGAATGACAATAGTGGATCTGAACAATCTTGGGTACATAGATGAACCATTCGTCCTAGCCAATGATGTGGTGCAGGTTTTCTATGTGAAGGACATGTCTACCAAAACGAGAAAGAGAAAAGATAAGGAAGCGAATACATCATACGATGAGCCAAAGCGCCACATAGTTCTTTCAGGGAAGAGACACCGTGGGAGTGGAGGGCAAGACAGGCATGTTTGAAGATTATGAAAATTTTCATGAAATTGCTCCCTTGAAAGTGAAGGCTGACCCAAGCACCCTGTTAAATGGTGAAGATTATCCATGGTGATGGTGCAATAAGCAAGGGACACACGCGAAGAAAAAGTGAAGACTTTCTCTCCATAACTATTCTGATGAGGCTTTTATCTAGAATATTACTGCAGTTACATGTCAATTAATGAAATGGCTTTTGCTACAGACGAGTTTTCGTCCGAGACCCTGATACTTCGAAAGAGACTGTCCATTTTGTATACGAAGTGCATCCAGTTTTTGCCATAACCCTCTCAACTTTTTAGCACATGCTACGTGGGTGAAATGATGATACCATGCCAACTTTCAACCTTTTCAGAGTTCATTTGTACTGCTCTTCAATTTCAGGGTCATTTAGCTAAAAAAATCAGTAAATGCATGAAAAATAGCAAATGAAGTCAGAAAGGGTTGAAAATTGATGATGTGGCTTTGAATAGTGCATGTTGAACGCACAAAAAGTCTAGAGTTGAAATAATTTATAAAAATGAAATGCCTTTGTAACAGATGAGTTTTCGTCCGAAACCCTGATACTTCGAAAGAGATTGTCCATTTTGTACACAAAGTGCATCCAGTTTTTGCCGTAACCCTCTCAACTTTTTAGCACATTCTATGTGGGTGAAATGATGATACCATACCAACTTTCAACCTTTTCAGAGTTCATTTGTACTGCTTTTTATTTCTAGGGTCATTTAACTCAAAGAATGAACTAATAGAAAAAAGAATGAATTAAAAAGCTTTTATAAAACTCTAATAGCAAAAAGAATGAATTAAAAAGCTTTTATATAACTCTAATAGCAAAAATAATGAACTAAAAAGCTTTTATAAAACTCTAATAGCAAAAAGAATGAACTAAAAAGAATCAATTAAATATAATATTCTTCAATATAAAAAAGAATCAACTAAAAAGAAACAAAATAATATTAACTAAATTATCAAAGTATTTATTTGTTAAAAACTTTAATAGTACAAAGAATTTTCATAAATTATTTTTTGTTACAAACTTTAATAGAAAACTAAAAAGCTTTTATAAAACACTAATAACAAAAGGAATCAACTAAAAAGAATCAATAAAAAAGAAAACTTATGCAACTAAAAATAAGATATGCAAAAAATAACATAAAAAATTAAAAACATAACAAATGCAAAAAATAAAAAGGCCCACCTACTTGCCACCACGGCCTGCATACGACTAGAAACCCTAGAAATGGGCTAGGAAGCAGGCCCGTAGTGCAAGCAGGCCCAACAGGGCGTCAAATAGGCATGTACTACCTAAAGTTGAGAGGAGCTCAAGAGGGTAGTGGAAACAACGCTTATAAACCACTCCAAGCCCCTCTCAACTAGCGAGGTGGGACTAAACTTGCGGATGCAATAGGAAAGGGCTTTAGTCCTAGTTGGTGGGTCGAACCGGGACGAAAGGGACCCACCAAACGGGACTAAAGCCCTTTGCTTCCCGCCCTTCTGGCTGCTGAAAAGGAGCTTTAGTCCTGGTTGGTGGCTCGAACCGGGACGAAAGGGGGGCCTTTCGTCCTAGTTCGAGCCACCAACCGAGACTAAAGCCATTTGTATATAAGCCAACACTTAAAAAATTCCCCCACTCTCCCATTCTCTCCCCCGATGCTGATGCCCTCGCCCTTTACGCCGCCAGGCTGCTCTGACGATGCCCTAGCCCTTGCCGGGCCTGCTCGCCAATGCCGCCCGTGCTCCGGCCGCTGTCATCACCGTCGCGGAGCTGCTCCGACGCCGTCCCCACTCCCACTATGAGCTGCCGTGCCATTCCCCTCCTCTCCACCTCCCCCCGTGCCTCGACATCGCTGCCCATGCTCCGGCCGCCCACCCCGATGCCGACACCGCCCGCGCTCCGGCCGCTCTTTTTTTCCTTTTTTCTTTGCAATTTCATGATGCTCGTATCTCTGTAACCGTGTACCCGATGGAGATGATTTGTATATGAAAGTTGATGTACTATCTTTGCTCTACACGATGGTGTCAATTACACCCATGTTAGGATTCATCTACATGTCATAATTTTTGTTGCAAAAGTGAATCGTGTACGAATCTTCTATGCCCATATTTCACCAAGTCTGAAACTGTTAATCGATTCAATGTTTGCTTGATGATGGCCACTAATCTATAGCTCATATGCATGTGGTTCCTTCGTGTGATTTGCTCTATGTAATGTGTACTTTGATTCCATGCCTCTGGTTGCCATGTAATCTTGCTGTAGCATGTGTATATCTTGCTCTAAAGTTACAATCGTTAAGCTGTTGTCTGCTATGCCCATATTTCACTAAGTCTGAAACTGTTAATTGGTTCAATGTTTGCTTCATGATAGCCACTAATCTATAGCTCATATGCATGTGGTTACTTCACATGATTTGCTCTATGTAATGTGTTCTTTGATGCCATGCCTCTGGTTGCCATGTAATCTTGCTGTAGCATGTATATATCTTGCTCTAAAGTTGCAATCGTTATGAATTTTCAGGATATTGGTAAAACTTTAGAAATTAATAGAAAATCAACCATAACTCCGATGAAAATAATTTATAGAACTAGCGAGTGTGTGTGTGTGTGTTTGAGAGAGAAGCTAGTAGATTCCTCTCGTCTACTCCGGTGGCCACTCCGGCCCCGGAGGACACCTCCTACCACCGGTCACTCCGGCGGTGGCAGCCACATTCCCTAGGCCTTTGGTAGAGAGACGGGGGTAGATGGTGTTGGATCCACCATCACTCAACTTTGCCTGAGGTAAAGAGTTTCAACTCTCCATGAGGAAGAAGTTCGGTCACCCGATTGTGTTTTCGCCAGGGTTTTGGTAGAAAGAATTTGTTTTAGTTGCCACCTTTTGTCGTGCTCATTTCCATTTGGACTTTCATACGGTCAGCATTGCTCTCCAATCTTGCTTTGGTGGTTATCCTCAAGGGTTCATAGTTCTTCATCTTAAGGACATGTCTTTTAGGTTCTGTGTGGATTCAAAATCAGTCGTTTTTGAGATTTATAATCAAGGTCGCGTTGTGGAAAAAGACTTAGAAATAGTTTTTTCACTTTGAGGTGTGGGAGGTCCAAATTGGCGTGGAGAGGAATTCCTTTTTTACAAAAGGAGGAAGATTCTTGGACATTGGTGGATCGCGGCGGATCACGTTCACGTGGTTCCTCCAGCGATCACCGCCGGCAATATGTTTCTTGCGTCTGTCTAATCATCTAGAATCAAGCAACAATGGTACCTCGGAGAATAATGCCACGACTACTAATGACACATTTAATGTGGATAATTACTCGGCGGGCGTCATTCCGGATAGAGCAACCGCCAACGCCGATTGGTCACGTTCGAATGGAATAGTACAATGCTATGCTTGTGGTCAAGTCGGCCATTTTGCTAAAGAGCGCACTGAAAAAAGACTCACCGGGCTTTACCCATTTCTCCAGTTTGACACCTTTAGAATCCTACCAGAAGAGGCTTGGGCCCATTGTGTGGTGGATGACTGGTTCCATTCGATTGGCCCGGCCCGCGAGGACCCGATGGTATCTAATATCAAAGAGCTATGTTTGGGGGATTTTCCTAATTTTCAGCCTCGCTTGGCACTTGCCTCCTCGGCTTCTCCAACCTCTGCTCCTTCCCTACACCATTCCAATACCACACTAGCATCCTTGTCATTGGCCGCAACTCTCAGGGTTTCTACATCCATGGCCGACATCCCGATCAACCCCCGTTGTTTTGTTCCCTATGGGTTCGAAATCCATCAAGTGGACGGGAACAATGGTGTTGCTCGGGTGGTTCTTCCTCACGGCAAGCGTCATCATGAGGACTGGGCCATAGCCACCATCCATCCAATTCTGGTGACGCTCCTTTCCCCACTGTAAGAGAAGTGATTGAGGATTTTGTTGTTGTTCATAAGCAACTGGGTCTTAGAGATGTGCAGAGATATCCGTTTGGGGAAGCTTATGTTCACCTCACGCATGTCAGAGATAGGGACAAACTTGTTCTTGATAGCCTGCATGAATTCAATGACGTTTTCATTTCCTTCTCCAAGCATGATGAAGGGAGGAATAATAGGAGGGTACATTTCAATAGGATAGTTTGTCTTCTGCTTACGGGCGTCTCGTTTGATTTGTGTAACACTGAAGATATTGCAAATGCTGTCAGACGTTTTGACCAGTTAATTTCTTGGGATAATGAGGAAGGGCACATGGGCTGCATTGTGCTCAAAGCCAGGGTTATGAATCTTGAAATCATCCCTAATAGCGTCAGATGGTCAGAGGGGGATGAGTTTGAAGAAGATGGCTGGTCTTCCTCTGTTGAAGTGCTCGCTAGTGAGATGTTGGGTGGTGGACCCATGGATGAGGACCCCATACCGCCTGACAATGTAGATCCTCACCCACTGCCTGAAAATGCTGGTCAAATTCCAGGGTTTCATCAAGAGGCAATGGACAATGATATGTATGATAATTTGAAAGAGGGTGAGTGGGAACAAGATGGAAATTGGGTACAACAACAACCTGTAGCTCCCAATGAGGCAATTCATGACTTACTTGATGTTTGTAGAATAAGAAGAAATGGCCTGGGCTAATGGTGAAGAGCTCCTCCCTGCTGCTAGTAACAGTAGTTTGTCCTTAGATATGTCTTTTTCTGAAGGAGACAATGCAAACTTCATGGGCATGGTAGTTACACTTGCAGTGGGTGCTCTAATGCCACAAGTTTTCAGATACCTCTAGTTCAATAAGCTATTCTTCCTCCCGCAGTCAATATCATAGCAAATGGTCTACAAAATTTAATTCAAGCCTATCAATCAGATGAGGAGGAACCCGAGGATATTGCAAATGTTATTGAGCTGCCTTTACCTCAAAAAGAGGTCTTACCTGATACTGAAGTTGTTCATACTGTTCCTACTCTGAATGCACCTGCCGCAGACATTTCCTCTATTGCACGTGTTGTACAGTCTGCTAATCCAGAGTCTGTCCAGCAAGATTATGACAATCATGTTTCTATCCAGGTCTTACCTGGTGAGGGGGTTGATGTGGCTACCAAACCTACTTCAATTGAGGTTTCTAGTCCAAAGGAGGCTACCGTTCTAGTCCCTCAACTCTGATATTTCTGCATTTGTTAACACCACCAGAGGCAGCCCTGCATTAGTTTCCCATGGTGATAAGCTTCATACTACAATAAGAGGTAAATGGGTTCAGGATATCAATGGGCTATTTAATATTGCTCCTACTGTGTTGGGTTTGAAAAATATCCAGCTTTCTGCCCTTGCTAATAATGAAACTATAATTTCTGAAGAAGGTCTACTCCTATGGAAGCATCACTTTGTAGAAAAACCAAATGAAGATGGAAATACAATATCTATCAGCATTCATGTAAGTTGGTTTAATTTCATTGTGCATCTCCTCATGACACCAGATAAATTTGGCTGGACTGTCCATATGTTGAAATCACCTATGTGGGAGCTGCTCTCTGATTTTGATGATAATTCTAATTCCAGTATGTTTCATATCGCTGATAAGTGCTCCACTACTCATGCTCCTATTTGTCATATGAATGAGGAAGAGAATAACAAAGCTCTAGGGAGGAATAAGGAGAATCAAGGGGACTCCTCCAACCAGATGGATTTAGAATCTCAAGCTCTGTTGCAGCCCTTTGGTCATGAGAACTCCAAGAAAAGGAGAGGGGCAACACTCCCCTTGTCGAAACTGAGGTAAGGAGGAGTGATAGAATAAAGCAAGATAATGGTGGTTTTAAGAGTAATTCCCGCTCTAACAATAAATTCCTACCTTGTAATGCTGCTCCTCCAATTGCTCAAAAAAAGTAGTTAAGAATCTCACTACTACTTTTTGCAAGGTGGCTGATCAGGAGCTGGAGGCAAAGTTAGCCAAGAAACCTAAAAAAAGATCAGGGGAAGAGATGGGCAAGGTGAACTTGACCATGGGAGATGCAGCAGCTTCACAGAACTCCAAATGGTTGCACACCAGATCTTGTTGACTATCGGGGAGGACATGATCTCCTTTCGCTTCTTAATTCAACCTTTGGATGTAATGGTTCCTTTAGTAGTGGCTGGTGTTTCCCCTTTTGTAATCTTGTGCTACCTGTGGACCTGTAGTTGCTATTGGATAATGCTGTTATATGTGCTCAGGGTATGTTGCTCTTTGTTACTGGTCAGATATCTAAGGAAACTTAAGAGAGTATGTATGAAATGGGTGTCTTGTTAATTCATGTGGCATTTTGGTTCTTGGAGGTGCATCTTGGCACTGTTTATATTGGATCAAGTGATGGAACTTGATCACTGGCTGCTTTTAACATTTAATTCTTGTGAATAACACAACAAAGAATTGGAACACTAGAGGGATGAATTCTGAACAGAAATGGTTGGCTCTTAGACAAAAGATTGAAGAGAGTGATTGTGCAATTACCTTCTTACAGGAAACCAAAAGAGAGGAGATTGATTCCATTTATCTCCGTTGCCCAAAAAAAATTAATAAATTTGCTTTCCTTCCCTCCATTGGGGCTTCAAGGGGTCTTTTGGTAGCTTGGAATGGCTCTTTGTTTGTAGGGGAAGTCATTTCCCAAAATAGATTTTCCCTCTCATTGCAATTCACAAGTTTACAATCAAATCAGACCTGGGTCCTCACAAACATATATGGCCCTTGTGAAGTGCAAGACATGATTGAGTTCATCACCTAGTTTCATAATATTCATATGCCAATAGATACAGACTGGATCCTAATGGGTGATTTCAGCTTCATCAGAGCTCCCTCTAACAAGAGCAGACCATGTGGAGATGTTAATGAAATGCTGTTATTTAATGAAGCCATAAGTAATCAGTGTCTGGTGGAGCTACCTCTACATGGGAGGAAATTTAGTTGGAGTAATATGCAACAAAGACCACTTTTGGTTAAGTTGGATTGGTTTTTCACTTCAGCTTCCTAGATGACCTCTTTCCCAAACACAATTGTCGTTCCTTTGGCAAAACCTATCTCAGATCACCTTCTATGTGTTATTAAAATTGGTACAGCAATCCCAAAGGCCAAAGTGTTCTGGTTTGAAAATTATTGGCTACAACACTCTGACTTCAAACAAGTAGTAGCTGCTGCTGGAACATTGCAGTGGGAAATATGGATGCTGCCAAAAGTATTAATGCAAAATTCAAGAACCTCAGAAGAGCTCTCAAGCAGTGGGATAGGACCCTTTCTTGCGTGAAAACTCAAATTACATCTGTCGGATTTCGGGTTCCGGCAGACCCTTGAGGTTCGAACACTGGGGTGCGCGCAGAGATTTCGCCTCCAACCTACCTGCACTCCTCCGCCTTGCTAGGATCTAAACTAAGGAAAGAACAACACAAGAGACGTAGGGTTTATACTGGTTCAGGCCACCGTTGTGGTGTAATACCCTACTCCAGTGTGTGGTGTGGTGGATTGCCTCTTGGGCTGATGATGATGAACAATACAAGGAAGAGCAGCCTCGCGAGGGTCTGTTCTTGGCTGGGGCGATGAACTACTGGGAGGAGCTCAGTCACCTTTCTCTCTCTCTCTCTCTTTCTGATCTTCTCTATCCTTCGATCCCCTCGGCCCCCGCTCTCTTGGCTCTATGGGTGGCTGGTCCTATTTATAGAGGCCCTGGTCCTCTTCCCAAATATCGAGCGGGAAGGGAGCCAACAATGGCGGGCTAATTTGAAGGGGGATAGCTAGTATCAACTATCCTGACAAAAGTAGTCTTCGCCTGCGCAAAGCTCTGGTGATGACGCCGTCTTGGGCTCCACGGTGACCTCCGTCTCGTAGTCCTCCTGGTCTTGGTCTCGTTGCACCGAAATGGCAACCTTTGCCTGATGCCTTGGTACTCCGCGGCTGCGCTCGCCCCCTTTGCACCAAAGAGGAAGGGAGGACACTGCGCGGGCTGGCACCCGCCTGGCGCCCCCGGTCGTCATGGCTTGCGTCATGGGCACCTCGTGAGGTACCCCGCCTTGATCTCTCCGCCTCCTCGTGAGCCAGCCTAACGAGGCCGCGCCTGAGGAAGCTCCGCGTCGTCCGCCTCGCGAGGCTTGGCCCCTCGCGAGGGTCTTGGGTTTGTGTTGGTGAAGATGGGCCGCGTTGGGCCCCCCTTTGAGCCACGCCGCAGGCCGCAAGCAGGCAAGTCTGGGGACCCCCATTCCCAGAACGCCGACAGTAGCCCCCGGGCCCAAGGCGCACCCGGACTTGGCCGTGCAGGGAGGAGGAAGGGCAAGAGCGAAGCACCGCGGGGCCTAACAGCCTGCGGCCTTGGGCGCCGCTTGGCGGTTGATTGGACGTAGGCGCCCTAGCAACCGTGCGAGTTGATAAAGGAGCGGCATCCACCTAGGCTTTGCTTCTTGCTTTCCCCGGTTGCTTCTCAGATCCCCTTTCCTGCGCCTCTCCTTCCTCCAAAATTTCCAGATCCACTCCGACAATGTGGCCTAGGAAGCCATGGCGCCTCGTCAGCCCCCGGCCGTAGGTTGGTAATCGTCTGCCCTGGACCCGCCGAACGTGTCAGAGGCGAGCCTTGCCTGGTTGCGCCGGATGGCGACGGCGCGGGGCATCAACGGGGCGAAGGTGTTTAAAGCCGGCTCCGCCACCCCTGATGGTCAAGGGAGCACCTTCTATCCGCTCTTCGTAAGTGCCATTGCTGCTGGCCTGGTGCCTCCCTTCTCTGAGTTCTTCTTCTCTGTCCTCCGCTACTATAAGCTACAAGCCCTGCATCTCCACCCCAACTCCGTCCTTCTCCTGGCAATCTTCGCCTATTACTGCGAGGCTCACGTGGGGGTGCAGCCCTCAGTGGCCTTGCTGTGCCACTACTTCTACCTCCGGACCTCTCGTGGTACTGCTTCCGTGTGCGCGAGCTTCGTTGCGTACGGTGGCACCATTGCCATTTCGAACCCCGGGAAAAGGATTGAGGGCTTCAGGAGCAAGTGGGTCTTGGTGGATGCTGGGCGCATCCACCCTCGGCTGATCTTGCCCACGGAGCAGCCCACGAGCTCCAGCGATTGGGGTCGAGCAGAGCTCACGGACCCCCGCACGAAGCTGATGTTGGAGAAGATGGACGCGGATCTGAGGCCGGCCAACATGGCGGCGACGAAGCTGACCGGCGCGTCGCTGCTGAGGGAATTCCTGGAGCACCAGCTGGCTCCGCTTCGGCAGTACTCGCTTCCAATGTGGAGGCCCCGCCCGAGCCCCGCGGCCTTAGCCGACGAAGATCTGGCTGCTGTCCTCCAATCTGTGGTCGGGGGCAATGTGGTGAGGTTGGCGGGCGCTCCTACGCCCTTGTTCCTCCACGACGACTGGGAGCAGGTAGTGGAGTCCATGCCCGTCTTCAACGGGGATGGGCCCGTGCCCGTGGAAACTCCCGAGGAACCAGTGGACGTGCCCTCCGACGACTCCAGCGAAGAGGAGGAAGGAGGGGAGCGGGGAAAGGGGCCTGACTCTGAGGCGACTGACGGAGAGTCGGGGGTTCCCCTCCCCCGGCGTAGGTCCTGCGTTCTCCGCATCTCTCCGAGCGATGACGATGAGGATGACGACGAAGACGACGACGAGGACAACGACGAGCAGGACGGCGGGAGCTCACTCCCGATCCCGAAGAAGGACAGGACTAGGCTGATCTCCCACGGGTCTGCCCCGCCCCGGGGCGGACCGCAGATGCGCCTTCCGCCTACAAGCTTCTCGAGGTTGACCCTTCCAGCTGGCTTTCAGGCTTCAAATTTGGCCGGAGGCCGCTTGAGCTCACTGGCGATGACCCGTAAGCATTCGATTCTTGTCTTTATCTCTTGCTCTGCTTCTGAGGCTTGACGTCCGCATCTCTTGGGTAGGCTGGCGCCCGCCGCAAAGAAGCCGAAGGGGGCTCCCGAGGTTCCATCCGTGGCAGCGCTTCTGCCCACGAAGGAGGGTGACCACGACGCACAGGCTTCTCCTGCCCGGTCGTCCTCGCGAGGACTGGCTGAGCCGGCTGGGGCGAGCTCAGCCCCCACGGCCCAAGTGGCTCCCGAGGTGCTCTTGCCTGCCGCCGCCACTTCAGCTGTCGGGGCGCGGCAGACTCCGCCTCAGGATGCTGTGGCCGCGCTGCCGTCTTCTCCTCCTACTCTAGCGGCTGCTGTCTCTCCGACTCCTTCTGCCGTTCTGGATCGTGCTGTTGCTGTGCTGGACCGACTGCGTCAGGATCTTCTTGGCGCCGACCCCCGCTTGGTGGCCGGGCGCTTGGAGCTAGCTTCAGGATGGGTTCGCTCCGACGCTTCGATTCGGGCGGCGCTGGTCCAGGCCTCGACGGCATGCGACAAGGAGAAGCAGGCCATCCTTGAGGCGAAGGCTGCTCGTGATGCAGCCCTGGGGGAGGTGGTCGACGTTCGTGGCCGTTGCAAGGCGCTGGAGGGCGAACTGCAAGGTTTGCGGGACCAGCTCGCGAACAAGGTCCGCCTTCGCCAAGAGCAGGAAGAAGGCGTGAAGGCTCGCGAGGCGGCTCTCAAGGAGAAGGAGGTCAAGCTCAAGAAACGCCACGACCGCCTAGGCGCGCTGGAGCAGGAGTTGGGGGCGAGGAAGGCCAAGCTGGACGACGAGGCCCTGGTTCTTGCCAAGGACCGCGTGGCCTTTGCGGAGATGGAGGCGAGGGCTCGCTCATCACTGAGGACGCTTTACGATAGCGGCCTGGAGAGCCCACTGGCTGGCGCTGAGGACGGCCCCGCCAAGCTGCTTCCCTTCCTGGTTCACGCTCTTGAAGATGTCGCCCTTGGCCTTGGCCCCGCGGCCGAGGCCGAGGCGCGTGTCCTGTCTTCTGCAGCAATGACACGGGTCCTCACCCACATCTATCTTCGCGATCCCGGTGTCGACCTCGATAGGCTGCTGGAGCCAGTGAGCGGCGAGCGTGCTGCTGCCGCTGCCGAGGCCGTGAAGGGTTGCGCAGAGGCCCTGTTGGGGAAGTTCCGGGCCTTCAGCACCAAGCCGAAGCAAGGCGCTGCCGACCCCACTGCTCCGTAAGGCGTACCAAATCCGCGCTGCTCCATCACCGACAAGTGACTCCGTCGCGGCTCCTATCCTGCCTTTAATTCCTGCACATGTATCATGCCTCGGGGAGGCGTTTAAACTTGCGTTTGGCATCGAGATAATAGTGTGGACTGTAATATTTGCTTTTGAACTTCTTGAAATTTGTGCCTTTCCTTCCTACTTGCTTATGTTCTACGTCGGCAGAGCCCGGCCCCGCGCATGCCTCACCCAGCGTTGGTCCCGACCGGAAACCAGGACGGGGCCAAGGAGTGAGGGGCCACGTGACAAGTTAGGCTCCTAAGTCGCGATGCTCAGGAGTCCCCCTTGGCGCACGAACAGCAAGTAGGGAGGTGTGATGCGGGTGGATCTGTCGTTCTACGTCTGCAGAGCCCGGCCGCGCGCGTACCTCACCCAGCGTTGGTCCCGACCGGAAACCAGGACGGGGCCACGGAGTGAGGGGCTACGTGACCAGTTAGGCTCTTGAGTCACGATGCTCAGGAGTCCCCCTTGACGCACGAACAACAAGAGTAGGGAGGCGTGATGCGGGTGGATCTACCGTTCTACGTCTGCAGAGCCCGGCCGCGCGCATACCTCACCCAGCATTGGTCCCGACCGGAAACCAGGATGGGGCCACAGAGTGAGGGGCTACGTGACCAGTTAGGCTCCTGAGTCGTGATGCTCAGGAGTCCTCCTTGATGCTCAAACGGCCTTCGTACCTTGGCTCCGCTCGGGGAGAGACGCGCGACGAACCAGGCCCGGGGGGACCCGGCTGGGCGGCGTGCGTCTGGGTGTGACCCAGGCGCAGCCCCCGTGCCCAGCCCCCTCACACGGCACTCCCGAGGGGAGGCGTTACGATGAGACTAGACACCGAGCTCTGGGCTCCCTGAGGTTGGTGCGGCCCGGGGGCCACCCTCAGTTGTTTATCACCAGCGCGGAGCATAGCGCTACAGTATGTGTACGGGCATAGCCGCTCCTCGGCAGTGTCGTCAGCCAGCGCGGAGCATGGTGCTTCCACTGGTACATGGGAGGGGGCCCCCCTCCGGGAGGAGCCCCCGGGGCGTGTACAGCCCCGCCCTGACACGTGGCTGGTACGGTAGGGCATGGCGAGGTGTATTTGGGCACCCGTGAGCCAGCGCGGGACTCACGGGGCCCTACCTCTAGACGGGTTGCGCCTGGCACTGGGCCTTATCTTGTGATGTGTCCCTGCAAATTTGGTTATATGTCGGCACTCTACGTCCTCGGGTCCCGGCCCTTGAGCTGGTCTCAGCCGTCGCTGGTATGCCAGGTCACGATGCCATGGACAAGGCCAGAGGGTGAGGGCTGGAGAGCCAGTAAGAGCCCTGAGTCGCGATGCTCAGGTACCCCCCTTTAACGTGCAAGTGGTCGGCATGGAGAAGAAGAGGTGCCGTGAACCGGCATCAAATAATCAAGCATGGTGGGTCTAACGCATAATCAGAAATAAACGCAAACGTGATACATGCCGCTGGGCCTGGCCCGAGCGGCTTGGGGGGTCATGCAGCCCGAGGGGCGCCCCCAACAAGGTAAGCTAACAACATGGAATAAAAAAGGGATACACGCCGCAGGGACGGAACCACGCGGCCTAGGAATAATGCAGCCCTAGGGGGGGCGCTCCCAGCTGGAAATAAAACTCGAAAGACATCACCTGATGATGTCGAGGACGAAGGAGCATTGATGTAGCAGGCTCGGTGGGCTGCGAGAGCCGATCCTCACGAGCCCCCAGGCCCAGGGGCCTCGGAAGGCTCCGGAGGCGCTGGCGGCTCCTCACGGGCCATCTCCATCCCTGCTAGGGCCGCGGAACGCCTGGCCTCTCGTGCCCCCGTGATGCCCCTCATGAGGCGCTGGTACGTGTCAGCCGCGTTCGGCAAGCCGTAAGGCATGCGAACGTAGCTGTGGGGTGGGCCTCCGCAGCGCCCCACTCGCGAGGGCCAGAGGCGCTCTAGAGAGGCGACTCGGTTGAGCCCTGGTATGTCGATGCAGACGCGCAGCCCACCATCCTCGCCTGGATGGGGAGCCACTGCTGGTAGGCGGCGGCCACCTTTCATGACTCTTGACTCCTATAGCTCCTGAATGGCCTTGCTGACGAACTCCTGAGGGTCTGGGTCTCCTTCCCTTGCTCCTTCAAAGGGAAACGTGCTTCGAAACACGCCTCCATGTGGTGCCCAAGCGCCTCCCTCGTGACCCTAGCTAGGTTGGTGGCCCTCCAGGGGAGAGCCCCCGAGCCCTGCCGGAGGAGGGCGTCGGGCGCGCTTTCCTATGCGATGGAAGGAGGTTCCCCCTAGGCGCGGGCCCAGAGGGGCCTGCCTCCTGAGTGGTCGGGCCGGACGATGTCTTCTTCTTCTTAGGGGCGGTCTCGGGAGGCCTCCTGCTTCCACGATCCGGGTCTTCAAGTGACGCGGCCTGAAAGGCTCGTTCCAGGGAACACACCGCGTCCTTCTCTTCACAGGGCACCGTGATGACTCCGCCGCTTCCTGGCATCTTGAGGACGTTGTAGCCGTGGTGAGTTACGGCCATGAACTTGGCCAACGCTGGGTACCCAAGGATGGCGTTGTACGACAGGCGAATGTGAGTGACGTCGAAGTCGATGAGATCGGTGCGGTAGTTGTCGCGTGCCCCGAAGGTGACAGGGAGGCGGACCTGCCCAATCGGCACCGTGGAGCCGTTGGTGATACCGGAGAAAGGCTTGGTTGGCTGAAGCTGGCTGTAGGGCACTTGGAGGTTGTTGAATGTTTCCACGGACAGGACGTTGAGCCCTGCCCCGCCATCGATGAGGGTCTTGGTGACCACCATGTTGCTGACGATCAGGGAGCAAAGCATCAGGAGAACTCCGTCTGTAGCCGCACACTTGAGCTGATCTGCTGAGCTGAACGTGATGGCACACGCCGACCACCTGAGAGGGCGCGTGGCTTCGAGCCTGGGGAGGACTGCGTTCACTTCGCAGGCGAACTGCTTGAAGATGCGCTGAGAGGCTGGGGCTTGTGCCCCGCCCAGGATGCAGATGATCGCGCGCGGCTCCTGGAAACCCCCAGCTCCCTCGTCCTGGTGGCGGTCCACGTTTCTCCTTGGCGGCGGCGGCAGCGGTGGGAGGCCTGCATTGCCTTGCGGGCGATCCCCGCGAGGCTGATCCCTCCAGTCTCCCTCGCGAGGCGGGTCTTGCCAGCGATCCTCGTGAGGTCGATCGTGCCACCCTTGGCGCGGGCAGCGGTCTTCCCAGCGTCCTGCGTTCCTTCCTCCTCCTCGACCGTAGCCCCGGTCACCGCGGTCGGGGCGACGGCCGATCCTTCCTTCTCGCACGGCTCGGAGCTCTTGATATTCGTTGGTGTTGTGGGTGTGGAGGTCGTGGTACACACAGTACCGACTGCCCATGGAAGATTCGGGCTGATCTCTGCCCCGCTTGGTGTCTGGTTCTGCCGCGAGCACGGCAGCCCCCTTGCGCTTCACATCCTTGGCCTTGGGCTTCTTCTCTTCTAGGTCTGCGGCAGGCAGCTCGAGGAGGGAGAGACGCCCTTCCTCAGCCCTGGCACACTTGGTTGAACAACTCCAAGGAAGTGCACAGGTCTTCATGCATCGCCAGCTCCTCCTTCATCTTGACATCGTGCACGCCGATGGAGAAGGCTGAGATGATGGCCTCCTCAGTCACCTTGGGAATCTTGAGGCGTGCGTTGTTGAAGCGTTGGATGTACTTCTGCAGGGTCTCTCCGGGTTGTTGCTTGATGCGGCGCATGTCGCTCACGGCGGGTGGCCGGTCGCGAGTACCTTGGAAGTTGGCGATGAAGCGGGTGCGCATCTCGTCCCAGGAGGAGATCGTGCCTGGAGCCAGGTTCAGGAGCCAGGTACGGGCCCCGTCCTTGAGTGCCATGGGAAACCAGTTCGCCATGACCTTCTCGTCTCCTTTGGCAGCTTCGATGCACAGCTCATAGAGCTGGAGGAACTCCGCAGGGTCGGCCGTGCCGTCGTAATGAGGAGGCAGGTCTGGCTTGAACTTGCCGGGCCACGCGACACTGCGTAGCTCGGTGGTGAAGGTACGACAGCCTGCTGTGGCCACGGGAGGCCTTGGGTGGCGGAGAGCTTGGTATTGCATGTCCCCACGCGCTGCAGCTGGGAGCAGCGCGGGGTCTTGACATGCGGGAGCAGGAGCATGGTCGCGATGTGCTGGAGCAGGGAGCGCCCGGGCAGCTTCTTGCGGGCGAGGGACTTCTTGGCAGCTCTGCTCTTGCCGTGCTGGCACCTGACGGAGCGGGTTCCGCCCAGGGGCCACGCGCCTTGGAGCCATGGCGCCTTCTTGAGGAGGCGGCTGGGGCGCCCCCGGAGCTTCGTCGCCCGCGCGGGGCGGGGTGCGGTGCAGCGGAACGGACGTCGCAGGAGAGCCCCCTGCGGCGCGGACGAGCTCGGCGATGCGGTCGAGCCATTCTTCGTAGACGTCGTCGATGGGACGGTAGCGCAGGAGCTTGTTTGCCGCGTTGAGCGCAGCTCGAGCCTCCATGGCTGCGCGGAGCGCGCGGGACGGAGAACCAGCTGGGGTGAGCGAGGGAGTGGCGGTGCGGTCGTCTCGCCGCACGGACGGATGCTGAGACGACGCTTGCTGCTCGTCCCCCGCCGGGCCGGTGGCGGCATTGATGGCAGGTGACGGGGAACGGCGAGGACGCCCGCCGACAAGAGCCGTCTGGGCGACGCGGGAAGCGAGAGCGGCCTGGCGCTCGGCGCGGGCCCGACGAGCGTCAGACATGGACGCGATGGTCGAAGGAGAACGGGGTGGTGGAAGACGAATTCCGGCGCACCCCTACCTGGCGCGCCAAATGTCGGATTTTGGGTTCCGGCAGACCCTTGAGGTTCAAACACTGGGGTGCGCGCGGAGATTTTGCCTTCTACCTACCTCGCGAGGCGGGTCTTGCCAGCGATCCTCACGAGGTTGATCGCGCCACCATTGGCGCGGGCCACGGTCTTCCCAGCGTCCTGCGTTCCTTCCTCCTCCTCGGCCGTAGCCCCGGTCACTGCGGTCAGGGCGACGGCCGATCCTTCCTTCTCGCACGGCTCGGAGCTCTTGACATTCGTTGGTGTTGTGGGTGTGGAGGTCGTGGTACACACAGTACCGGCTGCCCTTGGAAGGTTCGGGCTGATCTCTGCCCCGCTTGGTGTCTGGTTCTGCCGCTTGCACGGCAGCCCCCTTGCGCTTCACATCCTTGGCCTTGGGCTTCTTCTCTTCTGGGTCTGCGGCAGGCAGCTCGAGGAGGGAGAGACGCCCTTCCTCGGCCCTGGCGCATTTGGTTGCCAGGTTGAACAGTTCCAAGGAAGTGCACAGGTCTTCATGCATCGCCAGCTCCTCCTTCATCTTGACATCGCGCACGCCGTCGGAGAAGGCCGAGATGATGGCCTCCTCAGTCACCTTGGGAATCTTGAGGCGTGCGTTGTTGAAGCGCTGGATGTACTTCTGTAGGGTCTCCCCGGGCTGTTGCTTGATGCGGCGCATGTCGCTCACGGTGGGTGGCCGGTCGGGAGTGCCTTGGAAGTTGGCGATGAAGCAGGTGCGCATCTCGTCCCAGGAGGAGATTGTGCCTGGAGCCAGGTTCAGGAGCCAGGTGTGGGCCCCGTCCTTGAGTGCCTTGGGGAACTAGTTCGCCATGACCTTCTCGTCTCTGTTGGCAGCTTCGATGCCCAGCTCGTAGAGCTGGAGGAACTCCGCAGGGTCAGCCGTGCCGTCGTAGTGAGGAGGCAAGTCTGGCTTGAACTTGCCGGGCCATGCGATGTTGCGTAGCTCGGTAGTGAAGGCGCGGCAGCCTGCTGTGGCCACGGGAGGCCTTGGATGACGGGGAGCTTGGTCCTGCATGCGCCCACGCGCTGCAGCTGGGAGCAGCGCGGGGTCTTGACGCGCGGGAGCAGGAGCATGGTCGCGGCGTGCTGGAGCAGGGAGCGCTCGAGCAACTTCTTGTGGGCGAGGGACTTCTTGACAGCTCTGCTCTTGCTGCGCTAGCGCCTGACGGAGCGGGTTCCGCCCAGGGGCCACACGCCTTGGAGCCATGGCGCCTTCCTGAGGAGGAGGCGGCCGGGGCACCGCCAGAGCTTCATTGCCCGTGCGGGGCGGGGTGCGGTGCAGCGGAACGGACGGCACAGGAGAGCCCCCTGCGGCACGGACGAGCTCGGCGACGTGGTGGAGCCATTCTTCATAGAAGTCGTCGACGGGATGGTAGCACAGGAGCTCGTTCGCCGCGATGAGTGCAGCTCGAGCCTCCATGGGCGCGCAGAGCGCGCGGGACGAAGAACCAGCTGGGGTGAGCGAGGGAGTTGCGGGGCGGCCGTCTTGCCGCACGGACGGATGCTGGGACGATGCTTGCTGCTCGTCCCCCGCCGGGCCGGTGGTGGCGTTGACGGCAGGTGACGGGGAACGGCGAGGACCCCCGCCGACAGGGGCCGTCTGGGCGACGTGGGAAGCAAGCGCGGCCTGGCGCTCAGCGCGGGCCCGACAAGCGTCAGACATGGGCGTGATGGTTGGAGGAGAACGGGGTGGTGGAAGACGAATCCCGGCGCAGCCCTACCTGGCGCGCCAAATGTCGGATTTCGGGTTCCGGCAGACCCTTGAGGTTTGAACACTGGGGTGAGCGCGGAGAGTTCGCCTCTTACCTACCTGCACTCCTCCGCCTTGCTAGGATCTAAACTAAGGAAAGAACAACACAAGAGACGCAGGGTTTATAATGGTTCGGGCCACCGTTGTGGTGTAATACCCTACTCTAGTGTGTGGTGTGGTGGATTGCCTCTTGGGCTGATGATGATGAACAATACAAGGAAGAACAGCCTCACGAGGGTCTGTTCTTGGCTGGGGCGATGAACTACTGGGAGGAGCTCAGTCACCTTTCTCTCTCTCTCTTTCTGATCTTCTCTATCCTTCGATCCCCCCGGCCCCCGCTCTCTTGGCTCTATGGTTGGCTGGTCCTATCTATGGAGGCCCTGGTCCTCTTCCCAAATATCGAGCGGGAAGGGAGCCAACAATGGCGGGCTAATTTGAAGGGGGATAGCTAGTATCAACTATCCTAACAAAAGTAGTCTTCGCCTGCGCAAAGCTCTGGTGATGACGCCGTCTTGGGCTCCACGGTGACCTCCGTCTCGTAGTCCTCCTGGTCTTGGTCTCGTTGCACCGAAATGGCAACCTTTGCCTGATGCCTCGGTACTCCGCGGCTGCGCTCGCCCCCTTTGCACCAAAGAGGAAGGGAGGACACTGCGCGGGCTGGCACCCGCCTGGCGCCCCCGGTCGTCATGGCTTGCGTCACGGGCACCTCGTGAGGTACCCCGCCTTGATCTCTCCGCCTCCTCGTGAGCCAGCCTGACGAGGCTGCGCCTGAGGAAGCTCCGTGTCGTCCGCCCTGCGAGGCTTGGCCCCTCACGAGGGTCTTGGGTTTGTGTTGGTGAAGATGGGCCACGCTGGGCCCCCCTTTGAGCCATGCCGCAGGCCGCAGGCAGGCAAGTCTGGGGACCCCCGTTCCCAGAACGCCGACAACATCTGTAAATGAGGTGATATTCTTGCTAGACCTTTTTGAAGAATTCAGCGATTTAGGAGATTTTGAGTGGAATTGTAGATTAATCCTCAAGGAACACTTATTCACCCTCCTCAAAAATCAAAAGATCTACTGGAAGCAAAGTGGTAAAATTAAAGAGATAAAATTTGGTGATGAGAATACAATTTTTTTTCACACAAAGGCTACCATTAATCATAGACACAACCATATTGCTCTCATTCAAAATGATGATCAAGTAGATCTCTCAGATGATGCTGGGAAGGCAACAATCCTGTGTGAAGCTTTAAAAAAGAATGGGGACATCTAAGAAAACTCCCATGCATTTAGATTTGGTCTCCTTATTTGAACATATCCCTGATGCTTTAGTATTTCATAACTTGGAATTCCCATTCACTGAAGAGGAAATAAATGAAGTGGTTAAAGAACTGCCAAATGACAAATCCCCTGGACCAGATGGTTTCAATAATGAGTTCTTCAAGGCCTGCTGGGATATCATCAAAGTGGATGTTTTCAGACTAATCAATGAGTTGCATGATGGAAAAATTTCTATGGAGAGCATCAACACATCATACATCACTCTGATTCCTAAAGGGCCAACACCTTAAACAGCCAATGATTACAGGCCAATCTCTCTTCTGAATTGTTGCCTAATACTCATCACCAAATTATTGGCTAACAAACTCTAGAAAGTGATTCTTTCAATGGTTCATATCAACCAGTATGGCTTCCTCAAGGAAAGAGCAATTCATGATTGTTTAGGATGGGCTTATGAATACTTGCACCAATGTCATAAATCAAAGGAAGAAGTGATTGTCCTAATATTAGATTTTGAGAAAGCTTTTGATATAATTGACCGCAAACCAATCTTGGAAGTTCTTAAAGCTAAAGGTTTTCAGACTAAAAGTTTTATGATGCCTAGCACATCACAAACAGTTCATGATTATAAACCGTGTACGATAGGTAGACAATCACACACATTTAGTTTTCCCACACCGTATGTGATAGTGTCTGACATCACACATGCTTTGCGAACGACAACTGTGTGCATGCTTGCACACGTTTCCTCTCTGTGAACCGTCTCAGATTATGGTGCATATCACAAACGTTTGTGTTTTACCAACCGTGTGTGCCGTAACAACCTGGAGAGCGTAATTTCACCCTAATTTAATTGCTGCTTTTCCAAATTTTACCAGATTTGAATTTGAATTTGAATTTGAATGTATGCTACAACTTTATTCATATCCATCAGGTTCAAACAACTAATGCATTATTCGATTCATAGGTACATATGTTTAAGAATTACATAAGCACCAAATAAAGAATGGTGTACCAGGGTTCTATACTTGTACTATTACATATGGTAAAGAAAGTGGCGACATACATTCCAGTTGCTAAACAAGGTGAAGCGAAATGGCCCTATTGTGCTCTCCTGGATGCAAAAGGCATGCAGGACTCTAGTCCAACTCCTTGTGATGGCCGGCCGCCAATCATGTAGTTTGAGAGGTAATCTTGAGTAAACTACTTTAGGATCCACTGCAAAAGAAAAAAGCTTTGTACAATGTCATCTAACACAACTCATTACAGGCAGTAACAAGAAGGCTACATTGTTCTTACTTACAATCCTGCAGTTCACTGTTGTCTTGCATAAAGTGTAAACAAATAGTTCGATTGACATCTTTTGACCCATTTCAATAACAATGTTTATCAGTTTCCTCACTTGATGCTGGTTCATGAATATCTCATTGCCCCATACGCATAAAGGGTCGAAGTGTGGATCTTTGGCAATGATATATGAACCTAAAAGCACCAAGTTAATATTAGAAGCCAAACAACAATTGAAAAATGATGTAGTAGAACAGTCCATCCATCCCATTATATAAGATTTTATTACATGTATATATAGACATCATCAGAACATTAAGGTAACACTCTTCCTTGTTGCTATGTAGCCTGGGATTGCATATTTAGTCATTTAGTATAATGCATGTTGCTAAACAACAATTGAAAAATGAAAAGGCATGTTAACTGCAATATCCTTAACATCAACCAAAAATCGTAATTCATAGTGGTATTGTTGAAACTGTTATTGATGAAATTGAACTGCATGGCAAATAGTTGAACATATAGAGCATCACATTGTGAAGAACTGAAATAAACAAGTCATAAGGACATCTCTAGGCGATCCTTAAGAAGTTAAGGACTAAAAACCTTAAGACTAGAAAACCTCGCTGCCCTACTCCAGTGTTTTTTGGCCTTTTCTAGTCGATCCCCTAAACTTAAGGTTGTAAACTTCAATTTGATCAAGTTCAAAGCAGGTTCAACCGAAAGTAGCATGCATTCAAACATAAAATAGATAGTTTTGCATAAGCAAACATAAAACATAAATTTAAACTAAGCTAAACTACTTTCGATCGAAGTAGAGGTCGAGCCAATCCTTCCTCGTCATGTACGGTGTGTCGCGAGCCAGGTCCGGGCTATTACCGTCGTCGGGGTCATTGGGGAAGGCACTCCTCTACTCGTCCATGTCGAGCTCCTCGTCCTCGGGGCCCACCTCAGTGCCCTCCGTGCCGCCGTCGCCGCCGCCTTCAACCTTGTCATCTGAGGAGAGCGAGATAACCTCGCTGCCCTCCGCACCGCCGTCCTCGCCGCCTTCGACCTCGTCATCAGTGGAGAGCGCGATAACCTCATCGCCCTTCGCGTCGGCAAAGATCGCCCGCTCCACCTCCATGAGCTCTGGGTGCTGCCGGCGGAGCTCTTGCATGTAGGCCTCGTTGGCGGCCTCGGCCTCAAGGCGCTCCCACGCCTCGCGGTCATCTCGCGCCATAGCCGAGCTCACCACCCCTGGCTCCGGGGGAACGAGGTCGACCAAACATGTGCCGAAGGTGAAATTGAGCCTAGCCGCTGTGCCATGGTAGCAGACTTGCCAACGGTTGTACTCCATGGCCGCGAGCTCGGCCGTGTGGAAGCTACCGAGCCACCGGCGGGTGTGGGTCTCTCGATCTGTAATCTCGGTGACCCACGTCCCCCACCACCGCTGCTGGACCCCGAGGTAGGACTTCGTCGACTGTCGGGTCCGTGGGAGGGCGGGTAAGTCCTCGAACCGGCGTAGGGGCGGGGCAGCGGGCGGATCGGTGGACCAGCGATGGTGGATCGGGCCCGCGGAGGACGACGGGGCCACCTCGGCGGCCACCTCGCCAGCGTCGGGCAAAAAGGCCATGATAAACCTCTTTTTGGCCATTGGCTCCTCGAGCACCCCAGCACACAGGCAGAGGTTGAGGATGGAGGCGCCGGTGATGGCGGCGTCCTACCAATGGTTTCGAGGGTTGTGTGTGTGTGAGCGGAGGTTGTGTTTGAGGAAATACTGCAGCAACTGAAAATTTTACTAGGCGGGAGTAACAAGGCGAAGCTACTGAAAATTTGGATCAAGGGTGAGCAAATATTTTTGAGATTGCGAGGGATGCAGAGGCGGGAGTAAAATGCCGGGGCTACTAAAAATTTGAATCAAGGAACCGAAGCAGAGCGGGAGTAACAGACATCGCACACGGTCCGCACATACTAATTGTGTGCTATCAAACATTAAAACGTTCCAGGCGGTAGATATTTTCGAGATTGTGAGGGATGCAAAGGCGGGAGTTTTTGGGGAGCGAGCTAGTGTGCTTGACATGCCGGCTGTGGACTATAGACAATGCACCTTCTCGTGTAAGCCATAGGCGTACTATATACACCGACGGTGCTCCAAGATATTTTGTGCTACATCTCACATAGTTGGTGATAATAAACTATGTGGGGCCTACTTGATTTGAATTACAAAATGGGGTCACAGAGACGATGGACGCTGTTTGAATTGCTAGACCTTTTATCTGCAGTGAACATGCAACTATATGTGTGTCGTAAAAGAATTGGAATTATTCAAGGTTCATTTGGACATTTTATACATTAAACTGGGTTTCTAGCCATTTCAGGTGCACAATTCAAAATTAAACTACATGCACATGCTTCGGTGTCGGATTTCGGGTTCCGGCAAAACCCTTGAGGTTCGAACACTAGGGTGCGCAGGAAGATCTCCCCCCTCTCTAGCTCGCACACTCAACTATCTCACAGCCTAGCTTCACCGGGCCCAGAGAACATGAGACACAAGATATACTGGTTCGGGCCACCTTTGTGGTGTAATACCCTACTCCAGTGTGGTGTGGTGGATTGCCTCTTGGGCCGTGGATGAACAGTTACAAGGGAAGAGCAGCCTTCTAAGGAGAGGTGTTCTTGTGGTTGGTGAGCTTGTGTGTTTGAGGAAGATCTGGATCCTCTCTCCCCTGCAAACCCGTTTCTTACTATGGTGGTGGCTAGTACTATTTATAGTGGCATTGGTCCTCTTCCCAAATATTAAGCGGGAAGGGATCCTACAACAGCCAAATTCGAAGGGAGACAACTAGTACAAGTTATCCAAACAAAAGTAGTCTTCTCCTACCAAAGGCTCTGGTGGTGACACCATCTTTGGCTCCACGCTGACCTTCGTCCTGCCATCCTGCTGGTCTTGGTCTTGTTGCACCAATATGGAAACCTTTGCCTCATGCCTTGGAACTCCTCGCCTGTGCTTGCTTCCTTAGCACCAAAGAGGAAGCGAGGACACTGCGCTTGCTGGCGCCCGCCTGGTCTTGATCGTCATGGCTTACGTCATTGGAACCTCGCGAGGTTTTCCTTGCCTTGATTTCTCCATCCCTCGTGAGCCAGCCTGGTGAGGCCGCCCCTGAGGAGGTCTTGCATCGTCCGTCTCACGAGGGTCTTGGGTGTTTGCTTGTGAAGATGGGCCATACGGGGCCGCTGGAGGAGCCACGCCCCGGGCCGCAGGGAGGCAAGTCTGGGGACGCCCGTTCCGAGAACGCCGACAGTAGCCCCCGGGCCCAAGGAGCGCTCGGGCTTGGCTTCGAGGCGAAGCTAACAGGCAAGTGTGGAGCGCCGCGGGCCCCAACAGCCTGCGGCCTTAGTCGACGCATGGCGACTGATTGGACATAGGCGTCTCCGCTTCCCCATGCAGCCTCGGCAACTGCCCGACTTGACAAAGGACTGGCGCGGACCACGCCCGTCTTCATTGCTTTCCTCCGCCTTGCTCCAGATCCCCTTTCTCGCCCCTTGCTTCCGAAACCTCGAGAGCTGCTCCATTATCCTTCCAAGCTTTTGTACAATGGTGCCCCGAAAGACCAAGGTTGACTCGCCGCCCTCCTGGTACGAGTCGGGCCTGGAGGCGCCCAATGTCTCGGTGAAGAACCTTGCCATCATGCAGCTGCTGACGGCGGGGGAGAACAAGGAGAAGGGGGAGACCGTGCTCCGGGCTGGCTCCGTCGTGCCCGAAGCCCCGAAGAGCTTCTTCTACCCCTTCTTCATGGGCAGCATGGCCGCCGGCTTCGTTCCCCCCTTCTCCGACTTCTTCTACGCGGTCCTCCAGCACTACGGGTTACAGGCTCTTCATCTCCATCCCAACTCCGCTCTTCTCTTGTCCATCTTTGCCTTCTACTGCGAGGTGTACGTTGGGGTGATGTCGTCTATGCCATTGCTACGCCACTTCTTCTACCTCCGGATCAACGAAGGCCACACCACGGGGTGCGCCAACTTCATCGCAGCCGGCAAGGCCAACGCGATTTCGAAGACCAGGAAGAAGGCCGATGGCTTCAAGAGCAAGTGGGTTATGATGGATGCCAAGTGTGTCCACCCACGGCTAAAGCTGCCGATGGGGATGCCCCGGCCTTATGAGGGGTGGTCCTGTGTGAAGCTTACCGACGAGCCTCAATCGTGAACTGAAGATGACGCACGGTCAGCGAGGAATGAATTCGAAAACTGACTTCTTTGCTAGTAGTGAAGTGCGTTTTCACTTAGCTGGAAAAGTCCATAATCCGATTTGACCTCGGTAGCCTGTCCACGGATCTGATCAAAGTATGATTCCCTAGTGCCAAAAGTCTTAAAGCCTATGGCGCCAAGCATGGGGAGTCCGTGGAGAAGAAAAAATCTATTTCGCTATGGGCCAAAACTAGTGTTTTTTCGGATTTGTAGTCTAGTTTAAGTGCAGGGCTAGAGAGTTATGCTTTCATGAGCTACTATGGTTGTTAACCTTGCACCTGACGATGTATCACCTCCGGAGTCACCTCCGCAGGCTTTGCGCGTTGCTAGCTCTCCCCTTGAACCTCCCACGAGATGGGGCTATAGGCGTGGCACCCGTGCTCGGGTCCGTCCCTGCAATGTTGATAAATCTAAGAGACTGAGCTCTGGCTCGCGAGTTGGCCCTGTGCACGTCACCTCACCAGGTCCTTAGTGCCTTCGTCTTCTCGCTGTACGATCATGGGTAGATCAGCAAGCACACGCCGCCCCTTGCATTTTGTAACTAACTAATACACAGGAGCCTCGGGAAATAGGACCTCGAGCGGCCTTGCCAACATGGACCTACCGTGATCAAGCAGCATCCTGGCTCGCAAAAGGCTAATGGGGTTTACCTTAATTCATTACAAAGAAAGAAACATGCGCAAGATCGAAAGCTCCAGAGAAGCTCGCCCTCACGACGCAAGAACCGCCACGGACCACGGGCTTGCCAAGATAAGTTATCTCACACATGCCAGCATGAGCCTTACCACTAAACACTTTATTTTCTCGCAACCTCGCTCGGGCAAGGAATCCCCCCTCTTAGTCGTACGAGGGCCGCTCGCGCGCCAAAGGGGACCTCCTGAGCATCGCGTCTCAGGGGATCTTACCGGACATTGGGTCGCTCACCTCATGGCCTTGACCACGACATTGCGACTCGAGATACCAGCAACGGCTGAAGCTTGCTTGTGGACTGGGTCCTGTCAAAGTAGAGCACTGAGCCATCACAAGAACAAAAGGGGACCTGTGCCCAAGCGAGAAACGCGAAAGCAACATGAGTTGGAAACATTAATACGAAGGCGCAAGTGCCATGATTCTTACACACCCCCCGCGAGGCCCCTCATGACTTATGTAGGAAATCGAACAAAAGAAAATGCCTCCCACAGGCCTCTACTCAGGAGGCGCGAGCTCTAACGTCATGGAACCTAGTCGGTGTCCTCCTCCTCCTCCTCCTCCTTGACCCGGTGCGGCAGCTCGTCATAGTCATTGTTCCTTGAGCTCCTCCTGGAGGAGATGTCACCTCTTCTGGAGGCATCACGGGCATGGCAAAGGGAAAATTCACCGCCGACGGCCTCGCCGTCGCTATTGGTGCCCCCCGAGCAGCATTCCACCATCTTCCCCTAAGACCTTGAAGAAGAGTGTCATTGCCCTATTGTACTTGAAGTGGAGGGCTGATGTCTACTATGCAACTTTATCTTTTTAGACGTTGTTGGACCTCCAAGGGCAGAGTTTTGTAGGACAGTAGCAAATTTCCCTCAAGTGGATGACCTAAGGTTTATCAATCCGTGGGAGGTGTAGGAAGAAGATGGTCTCTCTCAAACAACCCTACAACCAAATAACAAAGAGTCTCTTGTGTCCCCTACACACCCAATACAATGGTAAATTGTATAGGTGGACTAGTTCGGTGACGAGATGGTGCTACAAGTGCAATATGGATGGTAGATATAGGTTTTTGTAATCTTAAAATATAAAACAGCAAGGTAGCAAGTAACAAAATTGAGCAAAAACGGTATTGCAATGCTAGGAAACAAGGCCTAGGGTTCATACATTCACAAGTGAAAGTTCTCTCAACAATGGTAACATAATTAGATCATATAACAAACCCTCAACGTGCAACAAAGAGACACTCCAAAGTCACTAATAGCGGAGAATAAACAAAGATATTATTGTAGGGTACGAAACCACCTCAAAGTTATTCTTTCTGATTGATCTATTGGGCTATTCCTATAAGTGTCACAAACATCCCTAGAGTTCGTACTAAAATAGCACCTTAAGATACACGTCAACCAAAACCATAATTTCGCCTAGATACACTAATGTCACCACAAGTATCCGCGGGTTTGATTATACGATATGCACCACACAATCTCAGATTCATCTATTCGAACCAACACAAAGAACTTCAAAGAGTGCCCCAAATTTTCTACCAGAGAGTCTAGACAAAAACGTGTGCAACCCCTATGCATAAGTTCACAAGGTCACAGAACCCGCAAGTTGATCACCAAAACATACATCGAGTAGATCACGTGAATATCCCATTGTCACCATAGGTAAGCACATGCAAGAAATACATCAAGTGTTCTCAAATCCTTAAAGACTCAATCTGATAAGATAACCTCAAAGGGAAAACTCAATCAATTACAAGAAGGTAGAGGGGGAGAAACATCATAAGATCGAACTATAATAGCAAAGCTCGCGCTACATCAAGATCGTGCCAAATCAAGAACACGAGAGAGAGAGAGAGATCAAACACATAGCTACTGGTACATACCCTTAGCCCCGAGGGTGAACTACTCCCTCCTCATCATGGAGAGTGCAGGGATGATGAAGATGGCCACTAGTAATGATTCCCCCCTCCGGCATGGTGCTGGAACAGGGTCCCGATTTGTTTTTGGTGGCTACAGAGGCTTGCGTCGGTGGAACTACCGATCTTGGTTCTGTTCTGGAGGTTTGGGGATATATAAGAGGTGTTGGCGTCGAGAACAAGTTAGGGGAGTCCACAAGGGGCCCACAAGGTCGAAGGGCGCGCACTAGGGGGGTGGGGCACCCTCCACCCTTGTGGTGGCCTCAAGACTCCTCCGGTGCATCTCCAGTACCCCATGGGCTTCTTTTGGCCCAAAAACAATCGTTGTAAAGTTTCAGGTCAATTGGACTCCATTTGATATTCCTTTCATGTGAAACTCAAAAACAAGGAAAAAACAGAAACTGGCACTGGGCTCTAGGTTAATAGGTTAATTCCAAAAATCATATAAACTAGCATATAAAACATCCAAGATAGATAATATAATAGCATGGAACAATAAAAAATTATAGATATGTTGGAGACATACCAAGCATCCCCAAGGTTAATTCCTACTAGTCCTCGAGTAGGTAAATGATAAAAACAGAATTTTTGATGTGGAATGCTACCTGACATATTTATCCATGTAATTTTGTTTATTGTGGCATGAATGTTCAGATCTGCATGATTCAAAACAAAAGTTTAATATTGACATAAAAACAATAATACTTCAAGCATACTAACAAGATAATTATGTCTTCTCAAAATAACATGGCCAAAGAAAGTTATCCCTATAAAAATCATATAGTCTGGCTATGCTCCATCTTCATCACACAAAATATTCAAATCATGCACAACCCCGATGACAAGCCAAGCAATTGTTTCATACTTTTGATGTTCTCAAACCTTTTCAACTTTCACGCAATACATGAGCGCGAGCCATGGATATAGCACTATGGGTGGAATAGAATATGGTGGTTGGGGAGAAGACAAAAGAAGGATATAGTCTCACATCAACTAGGCCTATCAACGGGGCTATGCAGATGCCCATCAATAGATATCAATGTAACTGAGTAGGGATTGCCATGCAACGGATGCACTAGAGCTATAAGTTTATGAAATCTCAAAAAGAAACTAAGTGGGTGCGCATCCAACTCGCTTGCTCATGAAGACCTATGGCAATTTGAGGAAGCCCTTCATTGGAATATACAGGCCAAGTTCTATAGTGAAAAATTCCCACTAGTATATGAAAGTGACAACATAGGAGACTCTCTATCATGAATATCATGGTGCTACTTTGAAGCACAAGTGTGGTAAAAGGATTGTAGCATTGCCCCTTCTCTCTTTTCTCTCATTTTTTTGTTTTTTTGTTTTGTCTTCTCACTTTTTTGGCCTTTTTTGTTCGGAGTCTCATCCCGACTTGTGGGGGAATCATAGTATCCATCATAGTTTCCTCACATGGGACAATGCTTTAATAATGAATATCATCACACTTTAATTTACTTACAACTCAAGAATTACAACTCGATACTTAGAAATAAAATATGATTCTATATGAATGCCTCCGGTGGTGTACCGGGATGTGCATTGAATCAAGAGTGACATGTATGAAAGAATTATGAACGGTGGCTTTGCCACAAATACGATGTCTACTACATGATCATGCATAGCAATATGACAGTGATGGAGCATGTCATAATAAACGGAACAGTGGCAAGTTGCATGGCAATATATCTTAGAATGTGTATGGAAATGCCATAATAGTTAGGTATGGTGGCTGTTTTCTAGAAGGTATATGGTGGGTGTGTGGTACCGGAGAAAGTTGCGCGGTACTAGAGAGGCTAGCAATGGTGGAAGGGTGAGAGAGCATATAATCCATCGACTCAACATTAGTCATAAAGAACTCACTTACTTATTGCAAAGATCTATTAGTCATCAAAACAAAGTACTACGCGCATGCCCCTAGGGGGATAGATTGGTAGGAAAAGACCATCGCTCGCCCCTGACCGCTACTCAGAAGGAAGAAAATCAATAAATAAATCATGCTCCGACTTCATCACATAACGGTTCACCATACATGCATGCTACGACAATCACAAAGTTTAACACTAGTATTTCTCAAATTCAAAACTACTCACTAACATGACTCTAATATCACCATATTTATGTCTCAAAACAATCATAAGGAATCAAACTTCTCATAGTATTCAATGCACTTATTATGAAAGTTTTTATTATATCCCTCTTGGATGCCCATCATATTAGGACTAAATTCATAACCAAAGAAAATTACCATGCTGTTTACAGACTCTCAAAGTAATACAAGTGAAGCATGAGAGTTCAACAATTTCTTCAAAATAAAACTACCGCCATGCTCTAAAAAGATATAAGTGAAGCACTAGAGCAAATGACAAACTACTCCAAAAGATATAAGTGAAGATCAATGAGTAGTTGAATGATTATGTAACTATGTGAAGACTCCTTCTCATAAATAAAATTTCAGATCTTAGGTACTTTATTCAAACAGCAAGCAAAACAAAATAAAATGACATTGCAAGGATAGCACATATCATGTGAAGAAGCAAAAACTTAGGTTCAACCAAACTGACCGATCATTGTTGAAGAAGAAAGGTGGGATGCCAACTGGGGCATCCCAAGGCTTAGATGCTTGATACTTCTTGGAATATTAACTAGGGATGCCTTGGTCATCCCCAAGCTTGAGCTTTCGTGTCTCCTTAATTCCCCTCATATCACGGTTTCCCTAGTTCTTAAAAACTTCATCGAAACAAAACTCAACAAGAACTCGCGAGATAAGATAGTATAAATCCATGCTAAACCTTATCATACTCTACTGTAGAAGATCACTAAAATTATAATTTGATTTTTCCTACTAAATGCCTCTGCATATTTAATACTCCTATCCTCAAATAGAATCATTAAAGAAGAAAACACATGCAAACAATGCAAAAATAACAGCAATCTGTCTAAACTGAACAGTCTGTAAAGAATGCAAGAGGAATCATACTTCCCTAACTCCAAAAATTCTGAAAAGTTACCAAACTTTAGGTAATTTGTTGTTACTCTGTAGCGACCCGACCCAAATGGATCATGTCTACTGTGCTCCGGTGTCATCCCTGGATCAGTAATGCTGACACCACACAGTACTTCGAAGGATTTATAGCAGAGTGGCAATCACACACTTATTACATCGTTGTCTCAAAGAGAACTTATTACAAATAATATGGCTTAAGGCCATCTAATGTCGATAACAGCGGAAGACTTGGAAGATAAATGGGTCCATCAACTCCAACGGCATCAATGAGTATAGAACCACGACCTAAAAGCACCTTACTCATCGTCTGAAAAGTCTGCAACATGAGAAGTTGCAGCCCAAAAATGGGTCAGCACATGGAATATGCTGGCAATGTAACACATAGAGAGTAATGGAATGAAACAGCTATACTACATGCATATATGGCTGGTGGAAAGCTCTATGGTTACAGTTTTGTGTAAAGCCAGTTTTTCCCTACTGCAAAGGAATAAATTTATTTAACTATCATGGTAGTTGTTAAACATCGAGAATGGTTGACAGCATTCTGATCCCAATTAAGTAATTAAAACCCATCAATATTAATTAGAGTAACATGTTGAGATTCACATGATATTCAAGTACTAGATACTCAAGTTGTCCATAACCGGGGACACGGCTAATCATGATTAGTTTGTACACTCTGCAGAGGTTTGCGCAATTTTCCCCACAAGACTCGATCGCCTCCATTTGGTTTCTCGCACTACAGGGTGTTTGAGAAACGGATGACCGAGACATAGTCTTTCAGAAGCGCTAGCACCTTACGATCGGGTAGACCGTACCACCTATATCCCCTACATCTGCTAGTCTACCACTGTAAGAGTTCGCACGACTTAGTCAACTATGCCAGAGCCCATAATGGCTTGTGGCTGCACACGGAAGTTACTAGCATGAATGATCTTATGATCCCTTTGAGCCTGGGTGGCGGTCTGAAATAAAAACAGGCAAGTCCCGATAGACATCAGGTGCCTCAATCCACCCAGATGTGTATTTAAGTTGCCACCCTAAGTAAACCATTAAAATTAACAAACTCACATCCGTCATGGATATCACTCACCCAATCCACGTCTACTAGCATAGCATGGCATAATAAGCAAACGTAGAAGTAACTCCCAAAGGTTTCATAATAAACAGGTAATAGGTACTACCTCATCTACTTCCCATCCCACAATTTGATTAGATCCTAATCATGCAATGTGTGAGGATTGATCTAATGCAATAAAACATGGGTTGTAGAAAAGGTATGATTAAAGTGTTACTTGCCTTGCTGATGATCCGCGAGTCCTAGGGTTTCGAAGTAACAAGCGGCGCAATCCGGGTGATCTATCGCAGTCAAACAACAAGCACACAATAAGTACTCATCTAATGCACAGGTAAAACTCGAACAAGAGAACGAACCAGAAAGTTCAACATAAGAACTCCGGTTGCAAAGAAAGAAAGAACCGAACAGACGACGGAAAAACAAACGGCGGAAGAAAACAACTCGGTTCTAGCAAGTTGAAACTAGGTCAAATTTTACTGTAGCAAAGGCTTGTTCAAGTTGATTAGACGGAACGGCGGTTTCGAGACGAAACTCCAGGCGCTTGAATCACATGATTCCGATAAACGAGCAGGAAGAAAGACTAGAACGAAGTTCGGATCTGAGATCGCGATCGCGGAATAAATTCGACGAAAAGAAAGAGACGAACGGTTATACGAACGGACGTTCGTTAACCGGGAAAAAAATCGGTGATCACGTTCGTTGAGACGAACGGTCCGAAAGAAGAACGAAAACCGATCTAGGGTTTTCGGAAAAGAAAACCGAAACAAAGAACCGGAAAAAGAAAACGGAAAAGAATCAGAAAAGAATCGGAACGGTTTCTAAAATAAAACCGAACCGAGGCGAGGAAAAAGAGAGTGGCGCGGCATGGGGCTACCTCCGGCGAGGCTCCGGCGAGGGGCTCCAGCGGCGGCGGGGTACAAGGGCGGCGGCGGCGCTAGGGTGGCGGCTAGGCGGCGGCGGCAAAGCGGCGGCGGCGGCGCTAGAGGCGGCGGGGCTGGTGCGCGGCTCGGGGCGGGAGGTGGCTGCGGCTTGGGAGGAGAGGGGGGGTGTTGGTATTTATATAGGATGGGGGGGTCTCTTGCTTGGGGAAGGGGCAAGGGGAGGCGGCGGCGGCTGGAGTCCCGCTGGGACTCGGCCTGGCGGCGGGGCTGGCTGGCGCGCGCGGCTGGGCCGGCCTTGGCCTAGGCGGCTGGGCCTGCGTCCCTTTTTTTTAAATCGGTTACGCGTGCAGAAAAACAAAAGAAAGAAAATCTAAACGAACTCCAAAATTCCTAAAGTAAATTTTCTCCGACTCCTAAAAATGAGCCGAACAAAATGAACTTTTCTCCGGGCCTAAAATGCAATTTTTGCAAACGCGCATTTTTCTCTATCCAAATAAAATGCAAATAAACACCGGAAAACAAAATTTTGATTTATTCTTTAAATCCTCATTTCTCCTAAATTTTGGGGAAGTCATATTATTCCCCTCTCTCATATTTGATATATTGGAGAAATAATTGAAGATGAAATAAATATGATCCTCTTTTCAAATTCGAGAAAACTCTCGAATATGAAAATAACAAAATCTCCAACTCTCTCCGTGGGTCCTTGAGTTGCGTGAAATTTCTAGGATCGACCAAAATGCAAGAAAATATGATATGCATGATGATCTAATGTATAACATTCCAAATTGAAAATTTGGGATGTTACAAACCTACCCCCCTTAAGATGAATCTCGCCCTCGAGATTCGGGTTGGCTAGAAAATAGGTGAGGGTGGTCCTTGAGCAAATCTTCTTCTCTTTCCCAGGTGGCTTCATCCTCTGAGTGGTGGTTCCGCTGAACTTTGCATAACTTGATAACCTTGCTGCGGGTAACTCTGCTGGCATAATCGAGAATCTTGACTGGCTTCTCCTCATACGTTAAGTCGTCCTTCAACTGAATCGCTTCGAGTGGCACGGTATCTCTTAGCGGTACCTCCGCCATCTCGGCATGACATTTCTTCAGCTGAGAAACATGGAATACATCATGAACTCCTGACAGCTCCTCTGGTAATTCCAACTTATAAGCGACTTCTCCCATACGTTGCAAGATCTTGTATGGTCCAACGAAACGCGATGCTAATTTTCCCTTAACTCCAAAGCGCTTAACTCCTCGAAGTGGGGATACTCGAAGGTAAACTCTGTTTCCAGTTTCGTAAACTGTCTCCTTGCGTTTTGAATCTGCGTAGCTCTTCTGCCTGGAATGGGCTACCTTGAGCCTATCGCGAATCAACTTAACTTTCCGTTTAGACTCCTTAATCAAATCTGGTCCAAAGAATTGATGGTCTCCAACTTCGTCCCATGACAACGGTGTCCTGCACCTCCTTCCGTATTAAGCTTCGAAAGGTGCCATCTTCTAACTGGTTTGGTAACTGTTGTTATAAGAAAACTCCGCATATGGCAAGTTATCGTCCCAGCTAGATCCATAATCTAGTGCACAAGCTCTCAGCATATCTTCCAAAATCTGATTGACTCTCTCGGTCTGTCCATCTGTCTGTGGGTGAAAAGCTGTGCTGAACTCCAATCTGGTTCCTAAAGTTTCATGCAACTGATTCCAAAACTTTGAGGTAAATTGGGTTCCTCTATCTGATACGATACTCCTCGGAACTCCATGCAAACAAATGATCCTAGTCATGTATATCTTCGCCAACTTAGCACTGGTGTAAGTGGTCTTAACTGGAATAAAATGTGCTACCTTCGTCAAACGATCAACTACTACCCATATCGAGTCATAGCCTGCTTTCGTCCTGGGTAGTCCTGTGATAAAATCCATGCCTATCTTATCCCACTTCCAGTCGGGTATCGGCAATGGTTGTAAAAATCCTGCTGGCTTCTGATGCTCTGCCTTTACTCCCTGACATACGTCACAAACTGCTACATATGCTGCAATATCCTTCTTCATTCCGGTCCACCAGAATGTTTCCTTCAAATCCAAATACATCTTGGTATTCCCTGGGTGAATCGAATACGGTGAATCATGTGCCTCGTGCAAAATCAACTTCTTGATCTCCGGGTCATTGGGCACATAAACACGGTCCTCAAACCATAAGGTATCGTGCTCATCCTCATGAAATCCCTTTGCTTTTCCTTCGCTCAATTTCTCTTTTATAGCAGAAATCTCCTTGTCAGATTTCTGAGCTTCTCTGATCTTATCCATCAATGTTGACTGAATCTCCAATGTTGCTACATAGCCTCTCGGAACTATTTCCAAACATAGCTCACGAAGGTTTTCTGCTAACTCCTTTGGTACTTCTCCTGTCACTAGGGTGTTGACATGGCTCTTACGGCTCAATGCGTCAGCTACCACATTAGCTTTTCCGGGATGGTAATGCAATCTCATGTCATAATCCTTGATGAGCTCCAACCATCTCCTTTGTCTGAGGTTCAACTCCTTTTGAGTGAAAATGTACTTCAAACTCTCGTGATCCGTGCACACCTCACAATGATTTCCAATGAGGAAATGTCTCCACGTTTTCAATGCATGCACTACGGCTGCTAACTCCAAATCATGCGTGGCATAATTCAACTCATGAGGCTTCAGTTGCCGTGAAGCATACGAAACAACTCTTCCTTCCTGCATAAGCACTGCTCCAAGTCCTCGACGTGAAGCGTCGCAATACACCTCATAATCCTTGGTCTGATCTGGCAAAATCAATACTGGTGAGGTAACCAAGCGTTTCTTCAATTCCTGGAAACTAGTCTCACATTCCTCAGTCCAATTGAACTTAGTATCCTTCTTCAACAATTCAGTCATAGGCTTCGCAATCTTTGAAAAATTCTCAATGAACCTCCGGTAGTATCCTGCGAGTCCAAGAAAACTCCGGATCTCTCCAACTGTCATTGGTGATTCCCATTCGGTTACGGTCTCAACCTTAGTGGGGTCAACTACTATACCTTCTCCGGATATAACGTGTCCGAGGAATCCAACTTCCTTCAACCAAAACTCACATTTGCTAAATTTGGCGTATAACTGATGTTCCCTTAGTTTCTCCAAAACCAAACGCAAATGTTCCTTATGCTCCTCTTCATTGTTTGAACAAATCAAAATGTCATCAATGAACACTACGACGAACTTATCCAAAAACTCCATAAATACCTTGTTCATCAGGTTCATAAAATAGGCAGGTGCGTTAGTCAGTCCAAATGACATAACGGTATACTCATACAGTCCATATCCTGTGGTGAATGCTGTCTTAGGTATGTCCTGCTCTCAAATCTTCAACTGATGGTACCCTGATCGCAAATCGATCTTGGAAAACACTTTAGCTCCTTGCAACCGATCAAACAGATCGTTGATCATTGGCAGTGGGTACTTGTTCTTGATGGTTACTTCATTCAATCCCCGATAATCTACAACCATCCTTAATGATCCATCCTTCTTTTCCACTAGAAGTATGGGTGATCCCCAAGGAGAAGAACTTGGGCGAATGTAACCTTTATCCAATCACTCCTTAATCTGATTCCTAATTTCCACCAAATCCTTTGCTGGCATCCGGTACGGTCGCTTCGATATTGGGCCTGTACCTGGCAATAACTCAATCAAAAACTCAATGTCTCTATCCGGTGGCATGCCTGGCAATTCCTCAGGAAATACATCAGGAAAATCCTTCACCACTGGTACTTCCTCTTGCACAACTCCTGTTAGGCAGTTTACTTGTGTCCTGTTTGGCACATGCCGGGATACATACTTGATCCTTCTTCCTTCTGGTGTGGTAAGCAAAATTGACTTACTAGCACACTCAATATTCCCTTCATACTTTGATAACCAATCCATGCCTAATATCACATCCAATCCTTGAGATTCCAATACTATTAGGTCTAAGGGAAACACATAGTTACCAATCCTTAATGTTAACCAATCACACCATCGTCTAGCCATAAACTCTGCTCCTGGTGAGCTTACTAACATGGGTGACCTAAGGGCTTGGGTTGGCAGGTTATATTTATCCACAAATCCCCTTGATATGTATGAATGCGATGCACCAGTATCAAAAAGAACGAGTGCGGTAAATGACTTAACCAGAAACTTACCGATTACTGCATCAGGCTGATCTTCAAACTCCTCCACATTAACGTGGTTCACCTGTCCCCTATTGAAAGGGTTCGGCTTTTTCCTAGAGCTTCCATTGCCATTTCCATTCTGGCCTTCAGGGCATTCATTGGCATAATGTTCGGTCTTGGAACACTTGAAACAAGTGACTTGACTCAGATCTCTCTTGGTTGGGGTCGATGGGGTGGTCCGGTTCTGGCCGTTGCTTCCTCCATTCCCATTACCATTCTTGTGGCCATTATGGTTGTGCGAACTACCTCCTCCATGGGTGTGCTGAAACTGAAATCCCGGTTTAGGGGCAAAACGGGGCTTCTGCTGGGCTCCTGAGTTATACTTCCCCTGTCCATACTTCCTCTTACGGTTCTCAATCTGCTGTTGCTTTCCTTCGATCATGATGGCACGATCTACCAACTCCTGGTAGTTGTTGAAACTTGCTACCATCAACTGCATGCTTAGCTCATCATTCAGTCCTTCCAGAAACTTTTCCTGCTTAGCTGCATCCGTAGCAACGTCATCTGGGGCATAACGTGCTAACTTGCTGAAGTCGTCAACGTACTGGCCAACTGTTCTTCCTCCTTGGCATAAGTTGCGAAACTCACGCTTCTTCATGGCCATAGCTCCTGCTGAAACATGGGCAGTGCGGAAAGCTTGCTGAAACTGATCCCATGTGATAGTGTCAACTGGGTAAGTGGCTGTGAAATTCTCCCACCATGCTGCCGCGGGTCCGTTAAGCTGGTGAGCGGCAAACTTCACTTTCTCACCATCCGTGCATCCTGTAGTGGTCAACTCCCTTCCTATCTTGCGGAGCCAATCTTCTGCTACTATCGGCTCGGTGCTACTGGAAAACACCGGCGGATTCAGCCTAAGAAAACGGGCTATGTGGTCAACAGGTGGCGGTGGTGGTGGTGGGTTGTTGTTGTTGTTGTTCTGCTGGTTCTGAACTAACATCTGCATCAATTGATTCTGCTACTGGATCAACTGAGTGAGCTCCGGTGGGAATCCATTGTCACGTCTCGGAGGCATCTGAGGGTTTAGAAAAGACGAGAATTAAGAATAGAGTGAGGTCTAAAGGGAAAACACTACCCCAATGCACATGAGCAAATGCACACAAAATCACTTCATTCAATCAAACAAGGGCTTACAACGGTCTAACTATCGCAAAAGTGTTCGAACTATTGTGTTTACATGGGGGAATACTACTACTATCTGGTGGTCATCTAGAAATTTGAACCGGTGGAAGACTCCATGATATCTGCTCCAGCTTCGTCTTCAAAGTCGGGTTCACTTGGATCTGAATCGGTGTCGTCGATGATGATGTAGTTGTCCGGACATGCGACGTACTCGTCTTCCTCCTTGGATGCTAACTTCCTCTTGAGTTCTTCATTCTCCTACTTAAGATCGCCATTGTGTCTTGCTAGAGTTACGATCTCGTCCATGTAGTCCTTGCGTGTAGACTTCAGTTCTCCTTCTAGCTCGATGATCCTTGCCTTCACATTCTTCAACTCTATCATATCATTGCACATCTGGTTCTCGTGGCGTCGAATGTGCTGGTTTAACTCCTGGATGAAAGATGCGATGGATCTATCCTTCTTGGTGCTGACTAACTCTCATTGTTCATCTGGGCGTCTGCAAATCTGGTAGATAGTGTCCTTAAGGTCTTCTTGATAAACTTCTCCAATGCGTCCCATGGTGATATGAGCTGCCATGCTCCTTCCCAGACTCCAGGTTGGTGCATTGAAAACACTATCTATAGGCTTCGTGATTGGCGCGAATGTCCTTCCCGGAACGTGAGCTTGAATCTTCCAGCGCTCCTCTTCAGGCAGAGTGGCGTTGAAGGTTCCCGTGAAGCTTGGTAATCCAATGTTCAGGTACTTGGTGACTTCCTTCAGGTGAAATCCAAATGGTGTGCCTTCATCCGGTTGAGCGTACTTAATCTTCGCGTTCGTCATCCTAAAAGAGTAGAAAAGATGAGGAGTTAGAAAATGAGAAGAGAATGGTGATCTATGGCTTTAACTTAGTGGTCGTGTCCTACAGTCAGCGTGTGCTCTGATACCATCTCTGTAGCGACCCGACCCGAATGGATCAAGTCTACTGTGCTCCGGTGTCATCCCTGGATCAGTAATGCTGACACCACACAGTACTTCGAAGGATTTATAGCAGATTCAATCACACACTTATTACATCGATGGCATCAAAAGAACTTATTACAATAAATATGGCTGAAGGCCATCTAATAACGATAACAGCGGAAGACTCGGAAGATAAATGGGTCCATCAACTCCAGCGGCATCACTGAGTATAGAACCACGACCTAAACACCTTCATCGTCGTCTGAAAAGTCTGCAACATTAACGTTGCAGCCCGAAAACGGGTCAGCACATGGAATATGCTGGCAAGTAACACATAGAGAGTAATGGAATGAAACAGCTATACTATATGCATATATGGCTGGTGGAAAGCTCTATGGTTACAGTTTTGCGTAAAGCCAATTTTTCCCTACTGCAAAGGAATAAATTTATTTAACTATCATGGTGGTGTGAAACATGAGAATGGTTGACAGCATCTCAATCCCAATTAAAAGTCAATTAAAACCCAACAACATTAATTAGAAGTAACATGTTGAGATTCACATGATATTCAAGTACTAGATACTCAAAGTTGTCCATAACCGGGGACACGGCTAATCATGATTAGTTTGTACACTCTGCAGAGGTTTGCGCACTTTTCCCCACAAGACTCGATCGCCTCCGTTTGTTTCTCGCACTACATGGTGTTTGAGAAACGGATGACCGAGACATAGTCTTTCAAAAGCACTAGCACCTTACATGTGGGGTAGACCGGTACACCTACATTTCCCCTACATCTGCTAGTCCACCCGTAAGAGTTCGCACAACTTAGTCAACTATGCCAGAGCCCATAGTAGCATGTGGCTGCACACGGAAGTTTCTAGCATGAAAGATCTTATGATCCCTTTGAGCCTGGGTGGCGGTCCAAAAAAAACAGGCAAGTCCTGATAGACATCAGGTGCTCAATCCACCCAGATGTGTGTTTAAGTTGCCACCTTAGATAAACCATTAAAATTAATCAACTCACATCTGTCATGGATATCACTCACCCAATCCACGTCTACTAGCATAGCATGGCATAATAAGCAAACGTAGAAGTAACTCCCAAAGGTTTGATAAAAAACAGGTAATAGGTACTACCTCATCTACTCCCATCCCACAATTTAATTAGATCCTAATCATGCAATGTGTGAGGATTGATCTAATGCAATAAAACATGGGTTGTAGAAAAGGTATGATCAAAGTGTTACTTGCCTTGCTGATGATCCGCGAGTCCTAGGGTTTCGAAGTAACAAGCGGCGCAATCCGGGTAATCTATCGCAGACAAACAACAAGCATACAATAAGTACTCATCTAATGCACAGGTAAAACTCGAACAAGAGAACGAACCAGGTAGTTCAACTTAAGAACTCCGGTTGCAAAGAAAGAACGAAAAACAAACGGCGGAAGAAAACAACTCGGTTCTAGCAAGTTGAAACTAGGTCAAATTTTACTGTAGCAAAAACTTGTTCAAGTTGATTAGACGGAACGGCGGTTTCGAGACGAAACTCCAGGCGCTTGAATCACCTGATTCCGATAAACGAGCGAAAAGAAAGACTAGAAAGAAGATCGGATCTGAGATCGCGATCGCGGAATAAATCCGACGAAAAGAAAAAGAAGAACGGTTAAACGAACGGACGTCGTTAACCTAGAAGAATCCGGTGATCACGTTCGTTAGGACGAACGGTCCGGCGAACGGTCCAAAGGCAACTAAATCGGAGAAGAAAACGAATCCGATCTAGGGTTTCGGAGAAGAAAACCGAACGAAAAACCGATCTAGAAAACCGGAACGGTTTAGAGAAGAAAAGAATCGGAACGATTAGAAGAAAACGATCCGAGAAAAAGAATAGACGCGGGGCAACCTCCGGCGAGGTCTCCGGCGGGCCGGCGGGCGTGGGCGGCGGCGGCAAGGTGCGGCGGCGCGCGGGTGTGGGGTGGCGGCGCGGCGCGGGGTGTGGTGGAGCTCTAGGCTTTGGGTTTGATGATTTAGAGGGGGGGTGCTTGGGTATTTATATTGGGGAGAGGAGGAGGTTTACTTGGGGTAGGGGACAAGAATTAGACTAGGAATAGGAATAGAAAAAAGGAAAGGAAAAGATCTAGAAATAGAAAAGGAATATACGGTAGTAGGACAAAAGTCCTACTAGGATTCGGTTTAGAGCAAGAGGCGAGGCGGTGGCCTCCTGCGCCAGCGCTAGGCGCGCGCGGCTCCCTGGGGGCGGTGGCCTTGGCCGTAGCCTTGGCCGGCTGGGCCTTTGGCCCAAGGCGCTGGACTTTGATTTTTTTTAACTGGTTCTCGCGCAGAGAAAAAAAACAAAAAGAGATCTAAACGAACTCCGAAAAATCTAAAGTAAATTTTCCCCGACTCCTAAAAATGAGCCGAACAAAATGAACTTTTCTCCGGACCTAAAATGCAATTTTCGAAAACGCGCATTTTTCCCTATCCAAATAAACTGCAAATAAACACCAGAAAACAAAAATTGATCTATTTATTATATCTTCATTTTTTCCTAAATTTGGGAAAGTCATATTATTCCCTCTCTCATATATTTTGACACCGGAAAAATTATTGAAGATAAAATAAATAAATCAAATGATCCTATTTTCAAAATTCGAGAAAACTCTCAAATATGAAAATAACGGAATCTCCAACTCTCTCTGAGGGTCCTTGAGTTGCGTGAAATTTCTAGGATCAACCAAAATGCAAGAAAATATGATATGCATATGATCTAGTGTATAACATTCCAAATTGAAAATTTGGGATGTTACAGCTAGAGGATTACTTACTTGGTCGGCGGTACTGTTGTTGCTCAGGCCCACGTCCTCGGTAGTATCCGGACACTCCATTTGGGGTACGAAGAATGATTTGTACATCTCCTCATGCGTCAGGCCGAGGAAATTCTGAATAGTGCGCGGCCCTTCTGGGTTGAACTCCCACATGCGGAGGGGCCGGCGTTTGCAAGGCTGGACTCGACGAACCAGCATGACTTGCACCATCGTAACCAGACTGAAATCTCTGTCAAAGAGATCTTGAATGTGGCTTTGCAGTATAGGCACGTCCTTGGCTGGACCCCAGCTCAGCCCTCTGCTAATCCATGACATCAGTTGTGGTGGAGGGCCCGAGCGGAAAGCAGGGGCGGCCACCCACTTGGCACTTCTAGGAGCTGTGATGTAAAACCACTCTCGCTACCATAATCTGGACACCTCTGGAAAGGAACCCTTTGGCCATGGAGCTCTAGCAATATTACTTATTAATGCGCCTCCGCACGCTACGTGCTGCCCCTCGACCATCTTCGGCTTCACGTCAAAGGTCTTGAGCCACAGGCCGAAGTGAGGGGTAATGCGGAGGAAGGCCTCACATACGACAATAAATGCCGAGATGTGGAGAAAGGAGTCCGGGGCTAGATCGTGGAAATCTAGCCCGTAATAGAACATCAAACCCCTAACAAAGGGATCCAGGGTGAGGCCTAGGCCTCGGAGGAAGTGGGAGATGAACACAACGTTCTCGTTGGGTTCGGGAGTAGGGACGACCTGCCCTCGGGCAGGCAGCCGATGCGAAACCTCGGCGGTCAGGTATCTAGCCTCCCTCAACTTCTTGATATCCTCTTCCGTAACGGAGGAGGGCATCCACCGGCCTTGAAGGCTAGATCCGGACATGATTGAAGGTCCGAAGCACCTGACCTGGGCTTTGGGTGTTAGAACTCGAGGCGGGGGAAGGATTCGATTGAGCACGGGAGGGAAAAAGTAAAAGCCTTGTCCCTTTATAAAGAGGGTGAATATCAAGCGTCCTCTCCGTAGCCGTTTGGGACTTGCCTATAATCTAGGAGTCCTGGACACGGTTGGGTTACCCACGACCGTATTGATGAGAATCCCGTAATTAGGGGAACACGATCTCTGCTTTGACAAGACGTGTCGAGAAACCGCCTCGCGTTATGTGTGGAGCTGGTTAAGAAAAACGGTTCGAATAATCACCGAGCCATGGCATGATGTCATGTTGCCAAAACGTGTCAGCAGATTAAGATTTGTGGAAATATTATTATCTCTACGGTGGTATGTGGAACTTATTTTGCAGGGTCGAACACTATCCTTGTATTCAAATTCTTCTGTGATGTGTTCAGAGGAGGAACCCGCCTTGCAATGCCGAAGACAATACTGCGCGCCGGACTCATCGTCATTGAAAGCCTGGTTCAGGGGCTACTGAGGGAGTCTTGGAATAGGGGGTCTCCGGACAGCCAGACTATATCCTTTGGCCGGACTGTTGGACTATGAAGATACAAGATTGAAGACTTCGTCCCGTGTCCGGATGGGACTCTACTTGGCGTGGAAGGCAAGCTAGGAAATACGGATACGTATATCTCCTCCTTTGTAACCGACCTTGTGTAACCCTAACCCTCTCCGGTGTCTATATAAACCGGAGGGTCTTAGTCTGTAGGACACAATAACAGACAATCATACCATAGGCTAGCTTCTAGGGTTTAGCCTCTCCGATCTCGTGGTAGATCAACTCTTGTAATACCCATATCATCAATATTAATCAAGCAGGATGTAGGGTTTTACCTCCATCGAGATGGCCCGAACCTGGGTAAAACATCGTGTCCCCTGCCTCCTGTTACCATCCGCCTAGACGCACAGTTCGGGACCCCCTACCCGAGATCCGCCGGTTTTGACACCGACAAACACCATCTACTCCTTCTTTATAAAGATGTGTGTCATCCCAAAAGTAATGTCTCAAATCATAGAAAAACTTTTTATTTTGTTGGTATGTGAAACTAGGTGGTATAAATTTAGCAACAATATAATTAGCATAATCAGCATACCATGGAGCAGTACGAGAAGCATTTATGACATTTAATTGTTCATCAGGAAAGCTATCATCAATAGATACTGGGTCATCAAGAACATTCTCTAGCCTAGACAAGTTGTCTGCAACAGGGTTCTCAGCTCCCTTTCTATCAATAATATGCAAATCAAATTCTTATAGCAAGAGAACCCATCTAATAAGTCTAGGTTTAGCATATTTCTTTTCCATAAGATATTTAATAGCAGCATGATCCGTGTGAATAGTTACTTTAGAATCAACCATATAAGGTCTGAACTTATCGCAAGCGAATACAACTGCCAAAAATTCTTTTTCAGTAGTAGCATAATTTGTCTGAGCATTGTCTAGAGTTTTACTAGCATATTGAATAACATTTAATTTCTTATCAACTCTTTGCCCTAGAGCATCACCTACAGCATAATCACTAGCATCACACATAATTTCAAAGGGTAAATTCCAATCAGGTGGCTGAACAATAGGTGCAGAGATCAATGCTTTATTAAGTATTTCAAATGATTCTACGCAATCATCATAAAAAACAAATGGTATATCTTTTTGTGATAAATTAGTCAGAGGCCGAGAAATTTTTGATAAGTCCTTAATGAACCTCCTATAAAAACCAGCGTGACCAATGAAACTTCTTATACATTTGATGTCCTTGGGACATGTCATCTTTTCAATAGCATCAACCTTAGATTTATCAACTTCAATACCTCTTTTAGAAACTTTATGCCCCAAGACAATACCTTCATTAACCATAAAGTGGCACTTCTCCCAATTCAAGACAAGGTTAGTTTCTTCACATCTCTGCAAAACTCGATCAAGGTTGCTTAAGCAATCATCAAAAGAGGATCCATAGATGGAGAAATCGTCCATGAAAACCTCACAAATATTTTCACAAAAGTCAGAGAATATAGCCATCATGCATCTTTGGAAGGTAGCAGGTGCATTACATAAACCAAAAGGCATACGTCTATAAGCAAAAGTATCAAACGGGCAAGTAAAAGTGGTCTTAGATTGATCATCAGCTGACACAGGTATTTGAGAGAAACCAGAATAACCATCTAGAAAGCAAAAATGTGTATGTTTGGATAATATTTCTAGCATTTGATCAATAAAAGGTAAGGGGTGATGATATTTTTTAGTAGCCTTATTTAATTTGCGGAAATCAATTACCATCCTATAACCTGTAATAATTCTTTGCGGAATCAATTCATCTTTATCATTAGGAACGACAGTAATACCTCCCTTTTTAGGGACACAATGGACATGACTTACCCACTGACTATCAGCAACAGGATAAATTATACCCGCCTCAAGGAGCTTTAGTATTTCCTTTCTTACCACTTCTTTCGTCTTAGGATTCAGCCGTCGTTGGTGATCATGAACTGGTTTGGCATCTTTCTGCAAATTTATTTTGTGTTGACATAGTGTGGGACTAACGCCCTTAAGATCATCGAGAGTATATCCAATAGCAGCACGGTGCTTCTTCAGAGTTTTCAATAATCTCTCTTCTTCATGCTCTGAAAGGTTAGCACTAATAATAACAGGATATATCTTTTTCTCATCAAGATAAGCATATTTAAGAGTATCAGGTAACGGTTTGAGCTCAAACACGGGATCACCCTTGGGTGGAGGAGGATCCCCTAGGATTTCGATAGGCAAATTGTGTTTCAGGATGGGTTCCTGTTTAAAGAACACTTCATCTATTTCCCTTCTTTCATTCATAAACATATCATTTTCATGGTCTAGTAGATATTGTTCTAAAGGACCACTAGGAGGCACGACAATAGAAGCAAGACCAATAATTTCATCTTTACTAGGCAATTCCTCTTCACGGTGTTGTCTACGAAATTTAGAGAAATTAAATTCATGAGACATATCACCTAAACCAATAGTAACAACATCCTTTTCGCAATCTATCTTAGCATTAACTGTGTTCAAGAAGGGTCTACCCAATATTATGGGACAAAAGCTATCTTGTGGGGAACCAAGAAAAAGAAAATTAGCAGGATATTTAGTATTCCCACACAAGACCTCAACATCTCTAACAATTCCAATCGGTGAAATAGTATCTCTATTGGCAAGTTTAATTGTGACATCAATATCTTCTAGCTTAGTAGGTGCAATATCATGCATAATTTCTTTGTATAAGTCATGAGGTATAGCACTAGCACTGGCACCCATATCACATAAGCCATGATAACAATGATCTCCTATTTTAACAGAAATAACAGGCATGCCTACCACGGGTCTATGTTTATCTTTAGCACAAGGTTTAGCAATTCTAGCAGTCTCATCACAGAAATGAATAACATGCCCATCAATATTATCAGACAAGAGATCTTTAACAATAGCAATATTAGGTTCAACTTTAATTTGCTCAGGAGGTGTATAAGATCTAATATTGCTTTTACAAACCACAGTTGAAGCTTTAGCATGATCTTTTATCCTAACAGGAAAAAGGTGGTTTCTCAACATAAGCACTAGGAACAATAGGATCATTATAAGTGACAGTCTTTTCTTCAACTTTAATAGGTGCAGCTACTTTTACTTCTATGGGAGGATGATATTTAAACCACTTCTCCCTAGGGAGATCAACATGCGTAGCAAAAGATTCACAGAAAGAAGCTACTATTTCAGAGTCAAGTCCATATTTAGTGCTAAATTTACGGAAAACATCGGTATCCATAAAAGATTTAACACAATCAAACTTAGGTGTCATACCTGACTCCTTACCTTCGTCGAGGTCCCAATCTTCAGAGTTGCGTTTAATTCTTTCCAATAAATCCCATTTGAATTCAATAGTCTTCATCATAAAAGAGCCAGCACAAGAAGTATCGAGCATGGTGCAATTATTATCAGAAAGCCGAGCATATAAATTTTGAATAATTATTTCTCTTGGAAGCTCATGATTGGGGCATGAATATAACATTGATTTTAAGCCTCCCCTAAGCTTGAGCGATGCTTTCTCCTTCGCGAGAACAAAAATTATATATATAATTGCGATCATGATGAACAAGATGCATAGGATAAAACTTCTGATGAAATTCCAATTTCAATCGTTTATAGTTCCATGATCCCATATCATCACATAGCCTATACCATGTCAATGCATCTCCCTTCAAAGATAAAGGGAAGACCTTCTTCTTAATAACATCATCGGGCACACCTGCAAGCTTAATAATCCACAAACTTCATCCACATATATTAGGTGCTCATCAGGATGCATCGTTCCGTCTCCTGCAAAAGGATTAGCTATCCGTTTTTCTATCATACCCGAAGGAATCTCAAAGTAGTCATTTCCATTTTCAGTAGGTTCAATAGGTTGAGGAGCAACTCTTTGCTCTACCGGTTGGGGTGCAGATACCCCTAACAAGCCCCTGAGAGGATTACTTTCCATAGTAACAAGTGACAGTAAATTTCAGCACACTATATAAATTTTTCCTTACCAAATTCCACCTACCAAAGGCGCTTCACTCCCCGGCAACGGCACTAGAAAAGAGTCTTGATGACCCACAAGTATAGGGGATCTATCGTAGTCCTTTCGATAAGTAAGAGTGTCGAACCCAACGAGGAGCAGAAGGAAATGATAAGCGGTTTTCAGCAAGGTGTTCTCTGCAAGCACTGAAATTATAGGTAACAGATAGTTTTGTGATAAGATAATTGTAACGAGCAACAAGTAACAAAAGTAAATAAAGTGCAGCAAGGTGGCCCAATCCTTTTTGTAGCAAAGGACAAGCCTGGACAAATTCTTATATAGAGAAAAGCGCTCCCGAGGACACATGTGAATGTCATCAAGCTAGTTTTCATCACGATCATATGATTCACGTTCGGTACTTTGATAATCTGATATGTGGGTGGACCGGTGCTTGGGTACTGTCCTTACTTGGACAAGCATCCCACTTATGATTAACCTCTATTGCAAGCATCCGCAACTACAACAAAAGTATTAAGGTAAACCTAACCATAGCATGAAACATATGGATCCAAATCAGCCCCTTACGAAGCAACACATAAACTAGGGTTAAAGCTTCTGTCACTCTAGCAACCCATCATCTACTTATTACTTCCCAATGCCTTCCTCTAGGCCCAAATAATGGTGAAGGTACATGTAGTCGACGTTCACATAACACCACTAGAGGAGAGACAACATACATCTCATCAAAATATCAAACGAATACCAAATTCACATGACTACTAATAGCAAGACTTCTCCCATATCCTCAGGAACAAACGTAACTACTCACAAAGCATATTCATGTTCATAATCAGAGGGGTATTAATATGCATATAGGATCTGAACATATTATCTTCCACCAAATAAACCAACTAGCATCAACTACGAGGAGTAATTAACACTACTAGCAACCCATAGGTACCAATCCCAGACTTGGAGACAAGATATGGATACAAGAGATGAACTAGGGTTTGAGAGGAGATGGTGCTGGTGAAGATGTTGATGGAGATTGACCCCCTCCCGATGAGAGGATCGTTGGTGATGACGATGGCGATGATTTCCCCCTCCCGGAGGGAAGTTTCCTCGGCAGAACAGCTCCGCCAAGGTTCCGCCTTGTGGCGGCGGAGCCTCGTCCCGAAAGCTGGCTTATGATTTTTTCCTCATCGAAAGACTCCATATAGCAGAAGATGGGCATCGGAGGGCCACCAGGGGGCCACGAGGCAGGGGGCATGCCCAGGGGGGGTAGGGCGCGCCCCCACCCTCGTGGGCAGGGTGTGGCCCCCTCCGAAACTTCTTGCAGTCAGTATTTTTTATATATTTTGAAAATGATTTCCGTGAAGTTTTAGGACTTTTGGAGCTGTGCAGAATAGGTCTCTAATATTTGCTCCTTTTTCAGCCCAGAATCCCAGCTGCCAGCATTCTCCCTCTTTATGTTAACCTTGTAAAATAAGAGAGAATAGGCATAAGTATTGTGACATAATGTGTAATAACAGCCCATAATGCAATAAATATTGATATAAAAGCATGATGCAAAATGGATGTATCAAGGAGCATGCGCGTAGTGCTTGCTTTTGATGACTTGTAGATTTTTGCAATAAGTATGCGAGTTCTTTATGACTAATGTTGAGTCCATGGATTATGCGCACTCTCACCCTTCCACCATTGCTAGCCTCTTCGGTACCGTGCATTGCCTTTTCTCACCTTGAGAGTTGGTGCATACTTCGCCGGTGCATCCAAACCCCGTGATATGATATGCTCTATCACCCATAACCCTTATATCTTCCTCAAAACAGCCACCATACCTACCTATTATGGTATTTCCATACCCATTCCGAGATATATTGCCATGCAACTTTCCACCGTTCCATTTATTATGACATGCATCATCATTGTCATATTGCTTTGCATGATCATGTAGTTGACATTGTATTTGTGGCAAAGCCACCGTTCATAATTTTTTCGTACATGTCACTCTTGATTCATCATAATCCCGATACACCGCCAGAGGCATTCACATAGAGTCATATTTTGTTCTAAGTATTGAGTCGTAATTCTTGAGTTGTAAGAAAATAAAAGTGTGATGATCATCATTAGAGCATTGTTCCTTGTGAGGAAAGGATGATGGAGACTATGATTCCCCCACAAGTCGGGATGAGACTCCGGGCGAAAAAAAGAAAGAAAAGAGGCCAAAAGGAAAAAATAAAGAAGGCCCAAATAAAATATAATAATAATAATAAATAAATGAGAGAAAAAGAGAGAAGAGACAATGTTACTATCCTTTTTCCACACTTGTGCTTCAAACTAGCACCATGATCTTCATGATAGAGAGTCTCTTATTTTGTCACTTTCATATACTAGTGGGAATTTTTCATTATAGAACTTGGCTTGTATATTCCAATGATGGGCTTCCTCAAATGCCCTAGGTCTTTGTGAGCAAGCGAGTTGGATGCACACCCACTTAGTTTCTTTGATGAGCTTTCATATATTTATTGCTCTAGTGCATCCGTTGCATGGCAATCCCTACTCCTTGCATTGACATCAATCGGTGGGCATCTCCATAGCCCATTGATTATCCGCGTCAATGTGAGACTTTCTCCCTTTTTGTCTTCTCACACAACCTCAACCATCATATTCTATTCCACCCATAGTGCTATGTCCATGGCTCGCGCTCATATATTGCGTAAAAGTTGAAAGAGTTTGAAAAGGCTTAGTATGAAACAATTGCTTGGCTTGTCATCGGGGTTGTGCATGATGAGAGCATTTTGTGTGACGAAAATGAAGCATGGCCAAACTATATGACTTTTGTAGGGATAAGTTTTCTTTGGCTATGGTATTTTGATAAGACATAATTGCTTGATTAGCATACTTGGAGTATTACTATTTTTATGTCAACAATAAACTTTTATATTGAATCTTTCGGATCTGAACATTCATGCCACAATATAGAAAAATACATTGAAGAATATTCTAGAAAGCATTCCACGTCAAAAATTTTGTTTTTATCATTTACCTACTCGAGGACGAGCAGGAATTAAGCTTGGGGATGCTGATATGTCTCCAACGTATCTATAATTTTTGATTGTTCCATGCTATTATATTATCTATTTTGGATGTTAATGGGCTTTATTTTACACTTTTATATTATTTTGGGACTAACCTATTAAGAGGAGGCCCAGCCCAAATTGCTGTTTTTTGCCTATTTCAGTGTTTCGTAGAAATGGAATATCAAACAGAGTCCAAACGGAATGAAACCTTCGGGAACATGATTTTTGAAACAAACGTGATCCAGAGGACTTGGAGTGGACGTCAAGCAATCAATGAGGCATCCACGAGGCAGGGGGTGCGCCTACCCCCCTGGGCGCGCCCTCCCCCCTCGTTTCTCCACCGACCCCGCAAACATCTAGGAGCACCACGAAACCCTATTCCCACCGCCGCAACCTTCTGTACCCAAGAGATCCCATCTTGGGGCCTTTTCCGGAGCTCCGTCGGAGGGGGCATTGATCATGAAGGGCCTCTACATCAACCCCATGGCCCCTCCGATGATATGTGAGTAGTTTACCTCAGACCTTCGGGTCCATAGCTAGTAGCTAAATGGCTTCTTCTCTCTCTTTGGATCTCAATACAAAGTTCTCCTCGATTCTCTTGGAGATCCATTCAATGTAACTCTTCTTTTGCTGTTTGTTTGTCGAGATCCGATGAATTGCGGTTTATGATCCAGATTATCTATGAACAATATTTGAACCTTCTCTGAATTCTTTTATGTATGATTGGTTTATCTTTGCAAGTCTCTTCGAATTATCAGTTTGGTTCGGCCTACTAGATTAATCTTTGTTGCAATGGGAGAAGTGCTTAGCTTTGGGTTCAATCTCGCGGTGCTCGACCCCAGTGACAGAAAGGGAAACGACACGTATTGTATTGTTGCCATCGAGGATAAAAAGATGGGGTTTATATCATATTGCATGAGTTTATCCCTCTACATCATGTCATCTTACCTAAGGCGTTACTTTGTTCTTATGAACTTAATACTCTAGATGCATGCTGGATAGCGGTCGATGTGTGGAGTAATAGTAGTAGATGCAGAATAGTTTCGGTCTACTTGTCACGGACGTGATGCCTATATACATGATCATACCTAAATATTCTCATAATTATTCGCTTTTCTATCAATTGCTCGACAGTAATTTGTTCACCCACCGTAATACTTATGCTATCTTGAGAGAACTACTAGTGAAACCTATGGTCCATGGGTCTATTTTCCATCATACAAGTTTCCAATATATTTTATTTTGCAATCTTTACTTTCAATCTATATCATAAAAATACCAAAAATACTTATCTTACTATTATCATCTCTATCAAATCTCACTCTTGCAAGTGGCCGTGAAGGGATTGACAAGCCCTTTATCGCGTTGGTTGCAAGGTTCTTATTTGTTTGTGTAGGTACGAGGTGACTCGCGCGTGGTCTCCTATTGGATTGATACCTTGGTTCTCAAAAACTGAGGGAAATACTTACGCTGCTTTACTGCACCACCCTTTCCTCTTCAACGGAAAACCAACGCAGTGCTCAAGAGGTAGCACATAGCATCCCCAAACTTGTGGCTTTTCATATCATTAGCATCATGGATATTCAAAAAATTCATACTAACAACATTGCAATCATGCTCATCCTCCAAAGATTTAGTGCCAAACATTTTAATACATCCTTCTTCTAACACTTTGGCACAATTATCGGAATCCTTATTTTCACGAAAGACATTAAAAAGATGAAGCATATGAGGCAGCCTTAATTCCATTTTTTGTAGTTTTCTTTTATAGACTAAACTAGTGATAAAACAAGAAACAAAAAGATTCGATTGTAAGATCTAAAGATATACCTTCAAGCGCTAACCTCCCCGGCAATGGCGGTAGAAAAGAGCTTGATGTCTACTACACAACCTTCTTCTTGTAGACGTTGTTGGGCCTCCAAGTGCAGAGGTTTGTAGGACAGTAGCAAATTTCCCTCAAGTGGATGACCTAAGGTTTATCAATCCATGGGAGGCGTAGGATGAAGATGATCTGTCAGGACCCCGATCCTAAGTCACACCGATCTAGCATGTAACACATCATATCACTTTGCGGCCTCACGCACGGTATTTCCACGGGTGCCACCTTACCTGGCCCGGGACCGTTTGCGCCTTTTGTCTCACGTATATGATAGTGTCGCTAGCATCCATATGACAGAGAACCTGGGCCGACATGACTAGTCATGAACCCAAAGCGGCACTAACCCATGGGGACAGGCATACATGAATCAACTTCGAACATGTCGGTCAGCAGCGTGTGAATCCGGGCTGTAGCACTGGGCTAACAGGACTCCGATAACCCGGGCTGTAGCAGGCTAGGCAGGACTCCGGATGTCACCGCGTGACATTTCCCCGAAGGGACAGACACATGAACGAAGTGAAACACATGCCGGCCAGTCAACTGTCCTGAGCAGTAGTGCTGGGCTAGCAGGACTCCGGTGAACCAGGCTGTAGCGGACTACTATGGCTCATGGAAGCACAAGACTCGGTTTCCAAGGATAAACAACTAGGTTGTCGAATCCCACACATACCAAGCATTTCAATCATACACACAATATGCTCGACATGTGTAAATACAACATGGCATCACAACATAACTCTACGACTCAATTATTTATTCATTAGGCTCCGAGGAGCGAGATAATACAAACATGGATCTCATGACCCAACATTCAGAGCATACAAGTCAAAGCACACGCGGAAGCTTAACTTGTCTGAGTACAGACAACTACAAAAGAAGAAGGCTCAGAAGCCTGACTATCTACAAGATCCTGCCGAGGGCACAAGATCGTAGCTGAGGTAACGAGCTAAACGTCGAAGGCCACACGGAACTACTAGCGAGACTGACGTCTCTCTGCAAAAACATAAAATAGGCAAACGTGAGTACAAATGTACCCAGCAAGACTTACATCAGAACTAACTACATATGCATCGGTATCAACAAAGGGGGTAGTGGAGTTTAACTGCAGCAAGCCAGCTTTGACTCGGTGGCTATCCTGAACTACGACTGCAAGTAACTCTTTTGAGGTGGCGCACACGAGTCCACATATTCACCATATCAATACACCACTATGGATTTGCTCCCGTCTCCCTACGAGAACGCCATCCATAGCACTCACACTTATCTTGCGCCTTTTAGAGTATCCACTTTCACTTGTCTATGAACTACGCAAGGGGTCCAAGTTTCCATATCCGAGGAATCCGGCTATTCGAATAGATAATGATAACCCTGCAGGGGTGTACTTCTTCACACACGCTCTCGCCACTTATCGCCCTGTACACGTCATGTACCTCGGCAACCGTCAAGCGGAAGCCGGGCGAGGGAGTCGGCCACGACCTGACTAACCAACAAGTCTCTAGTCTAGGTTTATCGCCTATTCGGGTTCCATCCGCAAGGAGATCCGGCCGGGGTGTCGCTCACGGCCCCAAACGATGTGTACAGGGTTCCCAAGCCCACCATCCGGGTGCCACTTGGTACACCGGGCCACGGTGCCTAGTCTGTCCCAAGCCCACCTGTACCGGGTGCCACTTGGTAGACTACTAACACTACCTACAAACACCAGAAACTAGTTGCAACTCCTGGACAGAGATCAAGTTGGTTAATAAGTCGAGAGGGGTCGAGTTACCGGAACCCAATGTGTGGTAGTAACCGTTCATGGATCACAAACACAGAACTCAGTTCCTGAGGACGGCTGCAATAAGACAACCCACCATGTACTCCTACATGGCCTCTCACCGCTACCTTTACCAAATCGTGTTCACACACTTAGCTTACACACCGTAGGACATGTTCAACACCATTCCAAATCATCTCCGATGAATCAGACCTGACTCAACTCTAAGCAGTAGCAGGCATGACAGACAACATGAATGAGTAGGCACATCAGGGCTCAAGCAACTCCTACTCATGCTAGTGGGTTTCATCTATTTACTGTGGCAATGACAGGTCATGCAGAGGAAAGGGTTCAGCTACCGCAGCATGTAACAGTTGAATCGCTGTTGTCCTAATGCAGTAAAAGAGAGCAGGAGCGAGAGAGTGGGATCATATCGGAATGAACAAGGGGGGTTTTGCTTGCCTGGCACTTCTGAAGATAGTATAGCTCTTCATCGGTGTCATCGAACTCATCATCGGAACGCGTCTATCGAGAGGGGGCAATTACCGGCAACTGAGAAAGAAACACAATCAATGCAATGCAACAGTATGATGCATGAATGTGACATGGCAATAATGTTATGATTTGAGCTAATGCATCTAGCTATGATTTAAATGAAGTTTGTTTGAATACATGATTCAAATTCCAACTCCATATATGATTAATTAAATGCCCTTTATTTGTTTTGTCCAAAACAGAGGACAAACATTTTTCAAACATGCATGAAAATGGTACAGATGGATTCCTTGAATTTTTCTGATAATGTTTCATATATAACTTATTTCATTTGGAGTTACGGTTGAATTTCTATGAATTTTTGAAGTTTGTAACAATTTCTGGAATTTCCTGAATAAGAATAAATCCAGAAAAAGGAGTTACTGCGTCAGCACTACGTCACCGTGATGTCAGCAGGTCAACGGGGCAGTCCAGGTCAAACTGACCGGTGGGACCCGCATGTCAGTTTCCAGGCTAATTAAGAGGGTTAGTTAGCACTAACTTAATCCAAAATCTAGATTAATTAGGGGTCTGGGCCCATGTCATTAAGTCATGGGAGTCAAACCCCCGGTCAACTGGGGTCAAACCCACCGGCGACTGGTCGCCAGCGAGGTCATGCGCGGCGGTGGTGCTCGGGATTGCTTCTCCGGCGACCAAACCAACGGCGGAGCCCATCCACGAGTAGCTGGAGCTCGCGCGCGTCGGGTTGTGCCCTCAGCTTCCCCGGAGGTGGCCTAAAACGACGGCAGCGACGGCAAGTGCGGCGGCCGGCGTTCAGGCGTCGAACGAATCGACGTCGCAGGGCACGGCAGGAGCAACAGGTGGTGGCTACGGCTCCGTGCTGATGCGCTGAGCGCAGTGGCGCGCTCGGTTTCGAGCTCCAGTGGACGTGGCCACGGCAGCGAGGAGCTCAGGCGGCGGTGCGTTCTCGGTCCGGCAGAGACAGCAGCTAGAGTGGGCAAACGGCAAGGGGAGAAGAGGGGAACGTGTCAGCGGCTCACAGCGAGGTCGTTGGTGATCTCAGCGTGCTCGGGGACGGCATGGACGGAGCAAGTCGACGGCGGCGGTCCACGACGGCCGAGGACAGAGACGAGGGTGGTGAGGACGTTGCAGGGCTTCCCGGCTCACTTGGCGCGGTGAGGAGGAAGGGTAGGTCGAGGCGGAGCTCTCGGGCGCGCCAGGGGAGCAAGGGGGTGGCTGTGGCCGCGCGAGCGCTGGTCGGCGGCGATGGTTTCGCTCGGTTGAGCTAGAGGGAGAGAGCCAGGGGAGGGGAGAGAGAGCGGCGAGTGAGGGAGAGGGGACAGGGGCTTCGGGGCATCTCCGTGGCGTCGCTAGAAGGGGTCGGGGAAGCAGGAGGTGGCCAGAGCAGGGTGGAGGTGGCGCACGCGTGGCGAGCACACGCCCTCGTGCCTTCTAGCACGAGGTTGAAGGAGGCGGTGCTGTGGCTGGGCCGCTACAGTGGTGGGCCGCAGCTGGGCTGGACAGGTAAGCCAGGTACAGTGCCCTCTCTTTTCTTTCTGTTTTTGTTTTTCTATTCTTGTTATTTTGTTTTGATTTAGTTCAAAGACCAAACCATTTTCAAAATTCATGAAAATAATTGTGTGAACTAAATGGACTTCTCCAAAGCTACACAACAATTTCAGAATTATTGAACATATATTTATTATATAATAAATATAGATCCAATTCAAATAGTTATTGAATTAATTTCAAATGCCCAAAATAAATATTTCTGAAACTCCAAAAATATTGGTTTGAATTTTACCTCTTGCCAATACTTTTACAGAATAACAGGAACATTTCCTTTGACTCATTTGAAAAGATTTTTAATGTTGATTATTTCTGAAGTGATTTCTGAGGGTTTCAACTAACCTCAATTCAACTTTCAGAATTTAGACATGATGCATGGATGCTCTCATATGAAACTATTGCAAACAATTCTAGGGCTGTGACAACTCACCCCCACTAAACAAGAATCTCGTCTCGACATTCAAGAAGTGGAGTAAGAAGACAGAGGGGTCACAAAACTATCACATGCTTCTCGATCCAACTGCCCTTCTTGGAGATGTTGATTCATTGCTCGAAATTGATCTTGACATCCTTGCTTCCGAGATCTTCATCCAGCATGACAATGAGAAGAAAAAGAAAATTTAGAAGAATCGATCTTCTCGAAGATCGGCAATTGACGAACAACTCACGGAATGAGACATGGGCCACCTCTTGGAGTGATACGCAAAACACAAATCAGGGTGATGGTAAGAGATAGATGTCAAGGGTTCAATTTGGTAGGAAATAATTCCACGCGGTAGTAAGATGGTGCAAGGTTTCAAAGTAGCGAGGAGATAATTGTCATGATCCCATAACAGGACACCATCGAGGAGGTGACTCGTAAAATTATTCCCTTAAGTGGCAAAAGAATTACTTTTGATCCATAGATCATTGAAACTCTCTATACCAGCCTAAGGAAAATCACAGACGACCGTTTGAAGGAGTTCGGAAGAACGACACACTCGGGCTAGAATGGATGATGTGGACTACCTTGTTAAAGACAACGAAATGGATGATTTCTGCTTATCATCGGAAATGGATGGGACTCATGGTAAGTCCACCTTTGAAGATGAACCTGGACAACCACTGCTGAGAAGGGGAAGCCCATGGACAATTGGCACGATGGGGTGCAAGCTGGGAACAAAATGCAAATGTTGGGAATGTTCCAACCATCATATCTGCCTGAGATTCAGATCTGGTTGGTGTCAGGATATTCCAGACTCATCAAGTCTAGAAAGAAAATGGAAGTTTGCAACACAAATCGATGAGATGACGTTGCGGGATTCTCGGGGAGTGAACTATGATAGCAAGCTCCACAGCATGAGCTGGTTCTGCTACATACATGTGAACACGTTGTCCAAGACAAGCATGAACACATAGTAGTCTTACAACAAAATACTACCGAGTTCAGGTGGGGAACCATCATTGAGGATATCGAGGTCCTTGTGCATGAACTAGTATTCGCACAACAACCCCTTTTCCTTGAACAAATCAATCAGTGGCTTGGTGTGCTAGGGAATACATATAGAGTGGAGGTAATTAATCTACCAAACCATAGAATACTTCGCACGTATGCATGACTGATTTGGGATGATTCCAGGGGAAACATAAAAAACCTTCCTCAAATTCATGGCGGCAACTTACACCTAGTGCACGTGAACTTGGAGAAGGTCACTTCTTTCATCCAAGCATAAGCTTCATAAACGGAAGACGAAGGCATTGCTTACAAGGTTTTCAACACTAGGTTGATGATCAGTCATGAATCATGGGGGAGACAAAATGTTGCTGATGGGCTCAACAACAACTCATCAGAATTTCCATATCACTGGACTTCCACCATCATGTGAACACGGTGCTAACATTGGTCAGACCAAAGATGTAATGGTGTATGCTCGAGGGATCAAACACGAGTAAGACAACATTACGAACATCGTTGGTTCTGATTTGACTTGACGATAGCCCATACTCAAGTCAAAGTTTTGACAAGACAATAGATCCAACAACTGATCACGAGGACCAATTGGTGAAGATATCATGTTTCTTCAACACACGCACAAACACAAAGATATCCCTTAACATGAACTAAGTCAGACAAGCTTTTATCTTCCAACTCTCCAAGTTGTTGTTAAGCTTAACCAACTAGCTCAGGGGTATCCAACACAGATTCTTGGAGAATGGGTGGTTGGAGGAAAACCAACATGATCACGAACTCAACATAGCGGTCAGGTGACAACCAGGTAATACTTCCGAGAAGATAATCGGAACATCACGAACCACTGATATGATACTAAGCTCGAGATCAATCTTGCTTTTCAGAGCAAGACGATATGATCAATAGAGCAAGGGTTTGGCAAAATCCTAACTCGTTGATCGAAGAGTGCACCAGGAAATAAGGATTAGGTATCACAATCTATCTTAGAATGATGATTCAATAACCAACACGCTAAGAATGAGAATATTGTCCATTAACTACCAAGCAACGGAGTTGCTAGGAGTATTTATGTCACACATCACGATTCACTTGTCGGCATTCTGGTTGCGACAACACGACACCGAGGAATGAATAATGATGGCGAGAAGTATCACTGTGTCAAGAATTCATAAGATGGTGTGCAATTCCCATGACATTCTTGACATAAGACGGTAATACTTCAGGATAGAACAGAATCAAAAGCTGGATTGGCATTTTGATCTGCGAAATACAACTACTTTGACCCAATCCTAGATATAGATGAGGTGCTGGAGTTTGTCTCTCCTAGTCATTCTGGAATAGAATGGCTTGACGGACCACAAGAATAAAAGGGCATTGATGAACACAAATGCACACATACTCTTGGCTAACAACTGATAGAGGATGGTCAGAATACAACTGAAGGGAAACAACTCAGGGAACATATAATTTTCTGAGTTGTGGATGCATAGGTTAGTATGTCGAGCAAAGCTCAACATTTCTTCCGGACAACCCATGCAGACGGGTAGGAGTGGAAGATTCACAATGCAGAATGGAGAACTCGTCAAGAGCACTCTGGTTGTGATCTTTTGGTTCAAAGAACTTCTGCCATAAGCGGTTCGTAGTATTTGGAAGAAGGAACTACCACGGACCTCGAGGACTAATGCAAAGGTTACTAATATCCTAAAGGAACTAGCAAACACTATCGACATGAGGTAAGTAGGGTGAATCTCGGGTTCAAAACCCAGGAATAGAATACCTACTACTAAATGGCATCACGGGATGCTTTCGAGAATGGTGGCCAGAATCATCACACCGGAACACAAAACATGGCTAGATTACTAGGTGACTCCCTAAAACACCTAGGGTCATAATAATAGCTCCAACATATATGTCGAGGTAGTATAGTACCTCAACAGATTGTTAGTGTGCTTAATCTGGCCCAATAGGACGTCAGAAACAGGAAGAAGGGATTTGCAAATGCATTAGACTATTTAGAAACCTGGGATGACTCGGACAACATAACGGCTATAATTGCTCAAAAATAGTTGAGACATCTTGCAAAATAGTGGCATAACCACTCAACGTCACAATATCAAGGTTCTGAGACCAATTATGAACACACGGAAGTAGTAGAAACTTAACTAAGGCTTGAATCCATCAATCCTATAAGTCTCTATCATAGTAACTCGTCATCCTGATAGATAGATGAGAAGGCCTAGTTCTTAATCCCCGTAGAAAAGAAGAGGTTGACTCAGATCAGAAGGGCATAAGGTAAAGGAGTAAAAAGAGCCTTACGTTCCCTTCCACAATCAATTCCCTTATATAACTAAGCATTTCTAGACACGACTTTGACCAGTTTGGCTTGGTAATCCTACAGGCAGTCAGGCTCTGATATCAAAGCTGTCAGGACCCCGATCCTAAGTCACACCGATCTAGCATGTAACACATCATATCACTTTGCGGCCTCACGCACGGTATTTCCACGGGTGCCACCTTACCTGGCCCGGGACCATTTGCGCCTTTTGTCTCACGTATATGATAGTGTCGCTAGCATCCATATGACAGAGAACCCGGGCCGACATGACTAGTCATGAACCCAAAGCGGCACTAACCCATGGGGACAGGCATACATGAATCAACTTCGAACATGTCGGTCAGCAGCGTGTGAATCCGGGCTGTAGCACTGGGCTAACAGGACTCCGGTAACCCGGGCTGTAGCAGGCTAGGCAGGACTCCGGATGTCACCGCGTGACATTTCCCCGAAGGGACAGACACAGGAACGAAGTGAAACACATGCCGGCCAGTCAACTGTCCTGAGCAGTAGTGCTGGGCTAGCAGGACTCCGGTGAACCGGGCTGTAGCAGACTACTATGGCTCATGGAAGCACAAGACTACATTTCCCCATAAGAGAGGCTACCAAGGATAAACAACTAGGTTGTCGGATCTCACACATCCTAAGCATTTCAATCATACACACAATATGCTCGACATGTGTAAATACAACATGGCATCACAACATAACTCTACGACTCAATTATTTATTCATTAGGCTCCGGGTTGCGAGATAATACAAACATGGATCTCATGACCCAACATTCAGAGCATACAAGTCAAAGCACACGCGGAAGCTTAACTTGTCTGAGTACAGACAACTACAAAAGAAGAAGGCTCAGAAGCCTGACTATCTACAAGATCCTGCCGAGGGCACAAGATCGTAGCTGAGGTAACGAGCTAAACGTCGAAGGCCACACGGAACTACTAGCGAGACTGACGTCTCTCTGCAAAAACATAAAATAGGCAAACGTGAGTACAAATGTACCCAGCAAGACTTACATCAGAACTAACTACATATGCATCGGTATCAACAAAGGGGGTAGTGGAGTTTAACTGCAGCAAGCCAGCTTTGACTCGGTGGCTATCCTGAACTACGACTGCAAGTAACTCTTTTGAGGTGGCGCACACGAGTCCACATATTCACCATATCAATACACCACTATGGATTTGCTCCCGTCTCCCTACGAGAACGCCATCCATAGCACTCAC
>NC_053027.1:301361658-301464554 GCF_003073215.2 Triticum urartu
TCTTGCCTTGATATCTATGTTCCTCGGGAGCCAGCCTGGTGAGGTCGCCCCCTAGGGAGGTCTTGGTGTCATCTGCCTCGCGAGGGTCTGGTGTTGTTGCTACTGAAACCGGGCCGTACCAAGCCGCTGGTGGAGCCATGCCATGGGCCGCAGGCAGGAAAGTCTGGCTACCCCCGTTCTTAGGACGCCGACAGGCGCCCTGGCCTCACTAATCCGGACTGATGCACCCATTGGTCCCGGATCGTAAGAGAACCGGATTAATGCTCTTATCTGGCCTGGACCAAAGCCATGTTTTCTACTAGTGATAAGGGAAAGTCTCAATGAATTCAACCCATTTAGCATGTCAATGGTTCAGTTTTAATTGACTTTTAATGTGTTTCGAAGATTTTCATGATCAGAATGTATAACAAATTCTTTGGGCCATAAATAATGTTGCCATGTTTCCAAAGTCCTAACAAGAGCACATAATTCCTTATCATAAGTAGAATAATTCAGACTAGGCCCACTCAATTTTTTTAGAAAAGTATGCGACAGGTTTACCATCTTGTCTTAAATAACCTCCGAGTACAATTCCACTAGCATCACATTCAACCTCAAAAGTCATACTAAAATGAACAAGTTGAAGTAATGAAGAATGTGTCAACTTATCTTTCAATACCGTGAAGGCTTTTTCCTATTTGGTACCCCGAACAAAAGGCACATCCTTCTTTGTAAGCTCATTGAGAGGTGCAACAATGGTGCTAAAATCTCTCCCAAAATGCCTATAGAAACTGGTGAGTCCAAGAAAACTCCTCACTTGTGTGACCGTTTCGGGCTACGGCCAACTCTCAATAGATTCAATCTTGGCTTTATCAACTTCAATTCCCTGTGGAGTAACAACATAGCGAAGGAAAGATACTCGGTCGGTGCAAAAGGTGCACTTCCCACGGTTACCAAACAAATGTGCATCACATAGCGCAACAAAAACAACACGTAAATGTTCCAAATGTTCCTCCAAAAATCTGCAATAAATCAGTATATCATCAAAATAGACTACCACAAATCGTCCAATGAAGGCACGTAAAAATCCGTTCATTAGTCTCATGGAAGGTTCTAGGTGCATTAGTTAACCCAAAAGGCATGACAAACCATTCATATTAGCCAAACTTAGTTTCAAATGTCGTTTTCCATTCATCTCCCAATTTCATACGAATTTGATGGTATCCACTAACGCAAATCAACTTTGGAAAATATGGTAAATCCACTAAATTCATAAAGCATACCATCTTTCCTACGAATAGGATGGCAATAACGAATAGTAATATTATTAATGGATTTACAATAAACACACATACGTGATGTACCATCCTTTTTCGGCACTAGAATAATAGGAACAACACAAGGACTAGGGGATTCGCGTATGTAACCTTTGTCGAGGAGCTCATGTACTTGAAGCATAATCCCCTTCATATCCTCTGGATTGGTATGGTATGGCGCACTGTTGGGCAGCGAATCACCGGGAATTAAGTCAATCTGATGCTCAATCCCTCGAATAGGTGGTAATCCCGGTGCACGTCTTGTGGAAAGACGTCAGTGAACTCCTGCAAAATGTTAGTGATAGTAGGAGGCAAAGAGGGACGCACGCCCTTGAATGAAAATAATGCCTCTTTGCACACAGAAGCATAGCAAATAGATTTGCTGAAATCTAGATCATCAATATCGGATTTGGTGGCTAGTAAACATCCATTTTTCAATTTAATTTCATAGGCAACATGAGATTATGGTTTATTATTAGGCTTCGTTTGTTGCTCAGATTCTTTTGCCACAATCTGATTTCACTCTTGTTTTGCTCCTATTTTGCTTTACTAGCTCTAGTAAGATGGTGTTTCAAAATGTGTTTAGGAGACATAGGAAGAAAAGTAATATGTTTATCCTTATGAACAAGAGTATACTGGTTGTTTCTACCATGGTTTACAGATTTTTCATTGAATTGCCATGGCCTACCAAGTAATAAGGAGCATGCTTGCATGGGTACCACATCACAACCAACATAACCAGCATATGTAGCGATACTAAAATGCACACGCACAGTATGTGTTACCTTAACCTTGCCGCTATTATTGAACCATTATATATAGTAAGGATGAGGATGTGGTCTGGAGGTGAGAGACAACTTCTCCACCATCTCCATACTAGCCAAGTTGTTGCAACTCCCTCCATCTATGATGATGCGAATAGAATGTTCCTTCACAACTCCCGTTGTATGGAACAAATTGTGCCTCTGGTTTGCTCAGCACGTGTTATCTGCACACTAAAACACGTTGACCAACTAAACTTTCATACCTATCAGCGTCTTTAGTAGCCATGTATTGTGTATCTTGTTCAGAATCATCTCCACCGTGTCCTTCACTTGCAGTAAGAGCCAAAGTCTCCTCATCATAGGCACTAGTGGACTCATGCCCACCATCCTTAGTAGCAATCATCACACACGAAGATGGGCATTTGCTCGCGTAGTGACCTCCACCCTTGCAACGATGACATATAACATCATGTGTTTTCCCTATTGATGCCATGGATGAAGAAGAGCATTGTGCGAGACCGGTAGGTGTGCTCTTGGCGGATGGTGGTGGTGCTTGTTTTCTTGTATCACAGTTGGAATTGGTGGATGAACTAGGCGGTGCTGCAGCAGGATGTGTGGAAGTAGAAGATGTACATGGTGTCCATGATGAAGATTGACCTACGAAAAAAATCTGTTCGCGCCAATGCCTGTTGATCCTGCACTTCACGTTCAGCTTTGCAAGCAAGATGGAATAAATGAGTGACATTGTTATAATCCTTATACTCTAATATGGTCTGAACCTCTCTATTTAATCCACCCATAAAACATGCAAGCATAGCTTCATTATCATCAACAATACCACATCCAATCATGCTAGTTTGTAATTCATGATAATATTCCTCTATAGAGTTTTTTCCTTGTCTTAAATGCTACAGTTTTTGGAGCAATTGACGTTGATAATATGGTGGAACCCAATGAGTACGCATAGAAATTTTCAAAGCAGCCCAAGTAGTTGGAATATTATCATGATATAATCTACAATGTTCAGACCACCATACACAAGCAAAACTAGTCAATGCACAAATAATAGCAGCAACACGTCTATCCTTGGTATATTGTAAACATGTAAAACGGTGTTCAGTTTCTAAATCCCAAGTAATAAGATATACATTGAGAACGTATCTATCCTCAAATGGCAGAATATTCAATTTTAGTTTAGGAACATGGTCATGGTATAGTACCTGAGGTGGTGGTGCAGCCCTACCGTTGTGATTATATGCATGTGGACGACGTGGTGGTGCTGGTGGTTGCACGTAGTTCTGATTTCGCACAGCCTCATCCTCGTATTCACCCTCATAATCGTGCCCTCCTCGGCAGTAGCAGCAGTAGCAGCGGCACTAGAATTTTGGCCTTCCTCAAGAGGAACATGCTTTGCTCATCCTACTGGATTGCGTTGTGGAGGTGGTTGTTGTTGTTGTTGCAACGGTGCAGCAGAGGCAACAGGTGGTGGCAGACGCATGTGTACTTCACCGAACTTGGCATTCAACTTGTTGTCAATCGCCTTCTCAATTCCATCTATCCTCTTCAGAGCCTTTCCAAAGCTTCTCATCACGTCTTGCACCTGTTCATCCAACATTTACTGAAAATTATCATGGAGCTCCTTGTTCGTCATGTTCTCCCAGTCTAGCTCGTCCGCTTGTGACCCTGGCATGGTTAGCAGCAAGAGAAACACACAAGAATATGATCCTACATACTACTAGGAAGTGTGGTGGTGGTGATTCACAAATCCATCAAGCGAATCTCAAATTATCTACTAGTTCTTAACAAGCAGCGGGCGGTGATCGGCAATCGTTGTAGTCAAAACTCTCAAAGCTTGGATAGCGAGATTGCCAAGTGGTGTCAAACGCATGGTGTAGATGTATGTGGAGCTGGGAAGGCTTTAATATATGGTAGCAAAAAGGGACAGTAATAATCAATTCAGAGATGAAAAGTTGAATAAACACTCAATGACGGTACTGTGATGGTCCTAAGCTAGACCGTGCTAGAGACACGAACCTACAGCACTAGCAAAATCACGATGATGCACGTAAATAAAGGACGAGCACACTCTGAATCTTCTTTTCTCTCTCTTTTTTTGCACCTTTTGCCTCTCTTTTTTACTCTGCAACAAATTTTTTTGAAAAAGACTACAAATGGTCTAAAAACTGCCTAGCCAGAATTTTCCATACTTAGTTTTTTTAACTCGAACTATTTTTCTTCTACGGGTGGCATGGAAGTTGGGGAATCCGACTTGGTCACAACTCGTACTAGTACGTGATCTGGAAATCAATGACAGAGAAGGAAATACTGGACTCAAAGTAGGATTGGTGGCAGAGATGAATCTGGTGGAACTCCGACTAGTGGCGGATATATGTAGCGGACTGGTGGCAAATCTGTGATGGAGGTGGACTCGGATTGGCGATAGATAGGTGGTGGCGTATATGGACTCAGATTGGCGGCGGATATGCGATGGTGATATATGACAGCGGTGATGATGATGGTGGTATATGGAAGCAGTGATGACGATGGTGGTATATGGCAGTGGTGATAACGATGGTGTGGTAGCGGCGTGACAACATGTGAACAAAAATCGAAACTCTAAAGGACTAGACACTAAGACCAGCAACTTGACACGATGATGCAACCACAAATTCAAAAAAGCAAAAACACTGAAAATATTATGCAAAGGCTCAGATTGGTCGGATGTGATGAACTAACCCTAATGTTTTTGGCTTTTTCGTGGACTATAGGTATGAAGAATAGATACAATCTAGACTATGAAAACTGGTAAAATCTCATTGAGCAACCTACACCTCTCATACCAATTGATAGAGGCAAAGGTGTCCCGTCTTTTCATGAGATGGTGGCTATCATTTTTAGTGGAGTATACTTTGATGATCTGACTACGAACGTGCAAAGACGTCGTGCCTTAGCAATCACTAAACCAACTCCGAGAGGTTATTAACCATGCAGAAACATGATCAACCTGACCATGAGGGTCTATTTGTTGTAGGAAAACAAACAAGAAAGAAACTAAGATTACAATATAGATATTGCGAATATAAGATGAAAGTTTTATTGATGAAAGTGGGGTTCTGTGACGTCTTGGCCTGGTCGTTGAACACAAACGATGGACAGAAGTTGTAGCTATGGCGAACTTTAATCTAAACAAAACCCATGTCTAAGCGACTCCCTAAAGGTTGTATTTATAGAGAGGCAGAGGGGATTTCGTCCACCCTTGTCAAGGTGGGACTAAATTTTGTCGTAAGTCGTTTTCCCTATTAATATGGATTCTAAAAACAGCCTATAAAGTGTATATCAGAATTACATGGACCTGGGCCAAAAATAAGGTGGTGCGACACCTATATTAAGCTATGGACGGAATTTATGAAAGGCCATCTTGAATATTTTCATCCATGTCCTTGTATGTCATCATGGTGGCTCCAAAGTGTTGAGAACTCTACCAGACACTCCATTCTTGTTCCCCTTGCGCACGTCAACATCTCCATGCTTAATGACGCTCCAATGTACATAGTTCTTGTCCATGCCGGTCCCTTCATTTGTAAGCAAAATAAATGTACCCAATTTAGGCAGCATCATATTCTCATGAAAATTAGAATCATTACCAAAAAATGTAAGTACCTGGTAATTTAATTGGCGTGTGCGAGCTCTAGTAATTGGTCCAGTATATGTAATAGTAGGGGTTGTGGGTGTAACTGTGGTACGATGTCCTCATCAACCACATATCGAAACCACGCCAAATATCTTTGTGTCTTCATTGTGTTTGATCTTCCATCTCTACCCTTTACTTTCTGCACAATTGCATGCTTTACTATTTCCGCTGCCCTATCTCTAGATATGCATGTGTAGGAAGTCTTGGTGTTATATTACCTAGTGCCAAAATCGGCCTAAATTTCAAGGGAACTAAAAACTGCACCTTTTGTTGGTTCAAAGTCTATTGACCCCCCCTCTAGACCTATCTTCTCCAATCCTACAGCTTTGAAGACAAGTTCAGGGGCTACCAACGGTGTCCAAGACTAGGGGTACCAACATAGTTGGCTCGCAGTCCATGGGTCGAGCTTATGGCCCGCTGACCTCAACAAGGAAGGACTCTAGAAGCCTCAAACCTAGGCATGATCGAGACAAACATTGCTGAAGACTTGGCTTATAATTCAAGGAGAACTCCAACTATCAGTGTGTTAATTCCTAGTTGGCAACCGACCATATGTAACCCTAGAGACCGCTTGTGCCTATATAAGCCAGAGGGTTTAGTCCATAGAGACACAATCATAATTACCAGCCTTAGGGTTTAGACCACAACACAAGATCTCAAGGTAGATCATCCTATACTCGATACTTCATCATCAATACAATCAAAGCAAGACATAGTGTTTTACCTCTTCCAGAGGGCCCGAACCTAGGTAAACATTGTGTCCCTTGTCTCCTGTTACCCATTGTTTCTAGGTCCATAGCTCGGGAACCCTACTCGAGATCTGCCGATTTTAGTACCGACACTAAGGTGCTCAAGTTTTCGCGAAGCCCGACAATACTTAGAATGCTAGTATCAATAGGTATGAAGGTATTTGCAACGATGGTGGGGATATCAATGTGAAAATAGCAAGGAAGGAAGAGTGTATGACAGAATGGATACCTTCGTCGCACATAACCTTCCACGAAGTTGGGGGTCACCGGCCTTGCTTCCGGTTGAAGATGGTCTCAAAGGACGGATAGTCATCGTCGATGTCGAACTTCGATGGTTGATGTATTCGATGGAACAATACAATCTTACGATGGTTGATAAAGAAGTAATTGTCCCTAAGTAGCCGATACAACTTACGAGACTTAAATCACAAATCAAACAACCACAAATACAATGGGAACCAAAATGGGTTAGGTTGCGGAATTTTTGGATGGTTGTCGGCGTTCTGGGATTGGGGGTACCCAGACTTGTCTGCCTGCGGCCCAGCACACGGGCTCATCGATGGCCTAGAATGTCCTAGCACCAACACCTATAGGACAAGACCGTTGTGATGTCCCCTGGCCTCGCGAGGTGGACGACGCCAAGACCTCCAGAGGAGAAGCTCGCCGAGCCAGCCTCCCAAGGGGCGGAGAGCTCTATGCAAGCCTCCCGCCTGAGACTGTGATGATGTGAGCCATAATGACCAAGGCCAGGTGGGCGCTAGTGGGCGCAGAGGGCACAGTTTCCTCTTCGGTGCTAAGGGAGCAAGGGCAAGGGCAACGAGACCAAGACCATGAGCTCAGCACGCGAAGAACACCTTTCGTTGGTATAAGATGTACTCCTTGTCCCCTTTCAAAATTGGCTGTTGTGGAATCCCTTCCCACCTAAGCTATGAGGGAAGAGGACCAAGGCCACTATAAATATGGGCTAGCCACCACCGTAGAAAGGATCTGATCCGACCCCAGGCCGATTCATCCTCACTACCCGAGCCGTCGCGAGGCCGCTCATCCACTGTACTAGTTCATCCTCTACCTCCTCGTGAGGCCAATCCACCAAAAGCAGGAGTAGAGTTTTACATTGCAAGGTGGCCCGAACCTAGGTAAATCATTGTGTCCATCTTCTTCCCTTCTTGCACGAACTCGACGAGGTTAGGCCATGGGGTGGTGAGCTTGAGGCTAGAACTAGTTGGGATCTTCGCACATGCCCAGAGTTCGAAACTTCTTGGGTCTATGGAGCCCCGATTCTGACATTTGGCGCGCCAGGTAGGGGTGTGTCGTAATCCTCCTTCTAATTCCACTTCGTCTCCGCTCCGTCGCTCCCATGACCGATGCACACCGAGTCTGCGTGGAGCACCGGGCAGCTCGCGTCACCCAGACGGTGCCCATGGGCCGCGGTGTCCGGTGCCACTCTGCCTCTCCTGTGGTTAACGCTGCCACTGACCTTGCTGCTCACGAGCAGCAGGATTCATCGCTGCCACCCTCCATGTGGTGCGATGGGGCACTGCCACTCCTTCTCTCACTCCCGCCACGGCATCGTCCTCTCACGCCTGCCGCGGACCGGCGAACGCGCAGGCTGCCACTACTAGGGAAATGCCTATACACAGGAGCTTAGTAGTAGCGCTTTTTAGAAGGCAGCATTGTTACTACTTATCAATAGCGCTTGGCCTCGGAAAGCGCTGCTACTACGCACTTACCAGTAACGATGTATTCATAGAACACTACTACTACTATTGTACGTCGCAGTAGAGCTTTCCACTGACAAGCGCTACTACTACAGGCACCTTATCCACGCTCTCGGTCCGGCCCATGCTCGATCTCACTCTCCCCCTCACACACTCTCACTCGCGTGCCTTCGCCGCGCGCCGTCGCTGTCGCTGTCCACCGCGCGTCGCCGTCCCCCACGTCGGTCTTCTCCCGCCGGCTCTCCTCCCCCGTCGGCCACCCTCCCCCGCGCCGGCCTCCTCCCCCGTTGGCCGCCCTCCAGTGCCGGCCCTCCTCCCCCGCCGGTCACCCCCCCTGCGTCGGCCCTCCTCCACCGAGGTACTCCTCCTCCCTCCTTCCTCCTCCTCCCTAGTTAATTTTGAACCCTGGCTTGTTGAAAATTTTAGGTTAGATCTTACAATAATGTGGTAGGTTATGATCTTAGGTGTTTAATCTTAGGTGTTTAATTTAGGTGTTTAATTTTAGAATAATGTAGTGTGAACCCTAGCTAGTTATGATCGAACCATATTCAAAATGTAGGTTTTTAATTAGGTGTAGTTAATATAGTTGAGGTGTTTTAGGTGTTTAATCTTAAAATAATGTAGTATGAACCCTAGTTATGATCGAACCATGTTCAACATGTCACGTTTGTTGTTATTTTTTTAGTTAAAGCAATTATTCTCGCATGGACGTCGATGATTCCTATCCCGCATCCTCGTCGTCGACTCAGGGAGGAGGACTGCTTGATCAGAGGGGCCATGTTCGGGACTAGGCTTCACCGGGCTAGTACTGGGAGGTGCTAACTTCTGGGGGGGCGCAGCTTGGTGAGGAGCCAGTCCGTCCTTGACCTAAACCTTCTTTGGTGGCGGTCGCGTAGGAAGTGACGGTGTAGAGGCTTGAGTACCCCGTAGGGGTGGTACGTCACTGTCTCAGCGAGGAGGACAAGCACGTCCGTCGCTACATGGTTGCGTTGGAGGGCAGGTTCTTCAGGGATCTCACTGGAGCTATGATCATGTGATGGTTCCTTCTCTTTGGGTGTACACCGCCCGCGCCGATACCCGTCGTTCGCGAGGGTTTTAGCTATATTAGTGATGTTATATGTATGATACTATTCAATATGTATTAGTGATAATATTCAGCGATGTACGGATGCATGAGATGATTTAGTTTTTCTTATTAATGCATGCTAATTTGATACTAATTTATTTTATGATTTTGTTTTGCTTATTGAATGCTCAAATTGGAGAACTACTCCTATTTTGAATGCTCAAATTGGAGAGCACTATGCAAGGCATATGCATTTGATTTAGTTGATAACTTACCAGGTTTCACTAAATCCTAAGATGAGGATAATAATGTTTTTGTTTAAATTTTGTTTTTGCAAAAATCAAGGAGCCCCTCCATCATCCCCGCCATTGTCCCCGTTACCGACCCCCTTCGACCTCAAGGTGAGACTAGCCGTCCATGTATATCTTGTGTTGCTCAAATAGGATATGTGCTTGCCCAAGTGGCCGTCCATGTTTGCAGGTAACACCTCTGAGTGGCCTATGTTTTGCCGGAGTGTTGATTAATTTCCGTTCCGGCAAATTTTAGGTGCTCGATATGTCCTCTTTTAGCAAAGGTCATGCCGGATTTTTTCATGAATTTTGGCATGACTTGTGCTAGAATATGTAGGAAATATTGAGTGGCCTGGATTTTCTAGAAACATAATTAAACGACATTTTGGGTTGACTTTAAGTCTGTCGAGGCTCCATACATGACAGTCAACAAATGAGTATGGGAGAAAGTATGCACCATATATGAGAGAAGAAGAATCCCGACTGTTGTTGTAGGGGTCGTTTTTCCTTCTTCTCCTTGTGCTAGACCTTTGTTATGCACTAGGGGAAGGAGGAATAACGACCATCACCGACGGTCGAAAAATCAGTGAGGGAGTGTGTCTACCATATATGAGAGAGGAAGAAGAATTCCGACTGTTGTCGTGGGGGTCATTTCTCCTTCTTCTCCTTGTGCTAGACCTTTGTTATGCACTAGGGGAAGGAGGAGTAACGACCATCACCGATGGTCGCAAATGTCAGAGACGAATCAGTGGGGGAGAGTCTCCACCATATATGAGAGGACGAAGAATCCCGACTGTTGTCGTGGGGGTCGCTTCTCCTTCGTTCCCGTGTTTTAGACATTTTGGTGTAATGCACTCGGGGACGAAGGGAGGAGCGACCATCACCGATGGTCGAATATATACACCATGTGAGCTGAGTGTTTTCAAGAAAAGACTCGGCAGACCGATAGTCAACCCGTGATGAATAATAATGATCTAATTTAGTTTTTTTAGTACATACATTTAATTGTAAAAGTTTAATATTTAAATTATGAACCTAGGAAATGTTGTCGTCGGACAACGAAAGTCTCCCGGGGAGTGCGAATGGTGCAGCGACGACCGGGGTCTGTGCGACAGGCCTCACCTGGACGAAGGTCGGCGCTTCAGCATTAAGCTCCAGGGGACCTTCAATGTTGAAACGGTAGGCAATGACGACAAGTGTTTTTTTCGTAATTAAGCACGACTTCTGCTACTTCAACGTGTAATTTTCATCTTTTACAATTCGACTAGCTTATCCCATGCCATGCAAGACGCTGTGTCTTGGAGAGGATGGATTTTGAAGATCACGAAAGTATGGAAACAAAGATAATTCACCTAATGACCCATCATGGTATGGATTTTGAGGTAAATCTACACAATTCTGATAGTGTATCCCATTTTGGTTGCCCGAGTTGGGAAGCACTTTGCAAGATGTATGATTTTCATGAGGGTATGCTTGTCACCATGGATCTTGGTGATCCTGACATCGCCCAAGACAATGTGGACATTTGGGTCCTTGTTGATACGCTTCCAGTTCTACCGCTATGTGAGTTTCTCAAACATAGTTATTGAGTAATTTATATTGTTTATTTCATAATAGTTGACAGCTTATTTCCATTGATAGCTTATTTTCATTCTTCAAAGAATGTGCGGAAGATGGTAGATAGAACCTACTACACCGATGGCTCAGAATGAACTTATCGGAAGAAAAATCATCTAATCTCATTTATTACTGATCTTGAAAATTACAATATCTATTATCAAACTCCTCCATATTATGGTCAATACGTGCCGCTAGTGCACGTGTTGAACTATGATAACATCCATGGAGATGTCATGGTGAGATTTTTTTACTATTATGACATCCGTGCATCTTTTGCATAAATTCTTCTAAAACTCAACTACATTGCTAACTACGAAGTTATTACTATGTTTTTCAACAGAAAATACCGAAGGATAGTGTGCCTCATCTAATGTTTTCGAATGGTCGCCTTGATGTTATGAAATTACGGCCAGGTCATCCTACGCATCACTGCTATTCATACCGGATTTCTAAAACCGATGAAGACATCACAATCAAAGATCGGAAAAATGTATGGTCAATCATAGGGAGCTACTTGGAAGCAACATTGTGCGAAGGGAAAGAATTGGAGACGGGATAATCTCCATTCTCCATAATGGAGAGTGAGGGCCTATCTTGTTTTATGCTATTTTACCTTAGAAAGGGTATTTAGGTCCTAGCTAATACTCATGATCATGTGCTAAGAACAATTAAGTAGGGTTGGTTAGATGACTATGATGATGATGAGTATGACTTGTTATTATGATAACGAGTAGAAGTTGTATGATGATGATGATGATGATGATGATGATGATGATGATGAGTAGGACTTGTTATTATGATACCAATGATGAGTTATTTATTATTATGATCGATAATGCATGATGCTAAGTTGTTATATGAGCATCATGAGTTATTATATATATCGGTAGGTGAAATGAACATGGATTAGATTCAAGTGGAGGCAACATGTGGTGTACATCGCAAGTACTATTCGATGTGCACCACATGTTGCCTCCACTTGAATCTAATCCATGTTCATTTCACCCACTATTATATATAGTAACTAATCATGGTCATAAAATCATATGATGAAAGTACTATATATAAAACCAACAGCGAAAATAAGCTGCATTTTCAAAAATACAAGAAAAGTTAGCAGCAGCACTTTTCAAAAGAAATGCTACGGCTACTTACTATTATTAGTGGCGCTTTCCCAAGAAAAGTGCTACTGCTAACAAGGTATAGCAGTAGCGCTCGCTTTCCAGTGCTACTGCTACCAGTTAGCTGTAGCGCCTTAGTGGCAGCGCTTGTACAAGTGCTACTGCTAGCTATAAAACAAGTGCTACTACTAGGGTTTTCCCTAGTAGTGTGCGCTGCTCATGGCGCGCGAGCTGCTACGCTACCGCCCCACCGACGAGGGCTATGATACGTGGCTTGGCTGCATCATCGAGCTCGTCAACGCCGCAGGCGAGGCATCGACGCCCTCCCACTCGCTCCGTCCCCGCCATCCCAGGCGAGCGACGTGGCCCATGGCGCGCCTCCTCCTGCTACCCTGCGCGGGGCCGACCCCAAGCCTAGGCGCGACACTCTCCAGCGCGGCCTGCCGCGTGCGGCGCCGGCACCGGCATGGGATGAGGCAAGCTGCCAGGTGGTGCAGCGGCCACAAGGTGGTGCACGTGCACTTCCTGCACCACTGCGCCAGCATCAGGAACACGCGCCGCTGGAGATAGTGGCGCGTGGACATCAAGACCGAGCCCCCCCCCCCCCACGTGTGTTGCGCCTGTGAGTGCAGCGGGCTACTGCGCCTTCACCCTGGAGTTGTGCCGCATCGTTTGGCCCGGCAATTTCAAGCCAGACCTAACTCCATGCTACGACAGCACCCCTGACCCTGCGGAGTTCCTCCAGCTCTTCTCACTGAGCATCGAGGCGGCTAACGGTGATGACAAGGTCATGGTGAACTCGTTCCCCATGGCTCTCAAGGATGGCAGGCGCTCCTGGCTCCTCCACCTCCCGGAGGGATCAATCTCCTCCTGGGACGAGCTTCGCGAGCGCTTCATCGCCAACTTCCAGGGCACCCGTGACAGCGCCCCTGCAGTGAACGACCTGCGGAGCGTGAAGCGGCAGCCGAGCAAGACTCTGCATAAGTACATACAGCGGTTCATGAATGTTCGCCTCAAGATCTCGAAGGCGTCGGACAAGGCCATCATATCGGTGTTTACCGATGGCGTCAGGGATGTCAAGATGAAAGAGGAGCTTGCCATCCACGATGACTTGTGCTGAGCCTTGGAGATGTTCAACCCGGCGAACAAGTGTGCAAGGGCCGAAGAGGGCTGCCTCTCACTCCTCGAGCTCCCAGAGACCGACCTTGAAGACAAGAAGGCCAAGGCTAAGGTGGCGAAGTGCAAGGATCCCGCCGTGCTGGCAGCGAAGCCCTAGATGAAGTGCGGCCGTGACCATGATGAGCCTCCCAGGGGTAACCACCCGTTCTGTGTCTTCCACAACGTACACAGACACAACCCCAATGACTGTTAGAAGCTCAGAGCACTCCGTGACGGATGCCTCGGCCACCGCCCCGAGCGCAGCGACCGTGGCTATGGTTGTGGAGGAGACTGCTGGGACAACCGCGATGCCCATCAGGACAGGCGCGACCAGCCTTGTGAGGACAGATGGCGAGATCAGCCTCGCGACGGCCCCTGGTGTGATCATCCTCGTGAGGATTGTCCCCAGGGCAATGCAGGCCTCCCTCCGCTGCCGCCGCCGCCAAGGAGAAATGACGACAACCGACAGGATGATGGGGGTGGGGCTTCTAGGAACCCCGTGCGATCACCTACATCTTGGGTGGTGCCTAGGCCCCTGCTTTGAACCGCATCTTCAAGCAGTTTTCTCATGAGGTGAACGCGGCGCTCCCGAAGCTTGAGGCCCCACGTCCCCTTAGGTGGTGGTAGTATGCCATTACTTCGACTCCAAGGATCACCTCAAGTGCTTAGCCACCATAGGTGCGCTCCCCATGCTCTGCACGCCCACCATTAGCAACATCCTAGTCACCAAGACCCTCATCGACGGTGGCACTGGGCTCAATGTTCTTTCTGTCGAGACGTTCGAGACGCTTCAGGTGCCCTATGATCATCTCATGCTAACCAAGGCATTCTCCGGGGAGACCGATGGGTCCACCGTCCCCCCTGGGCCAAGTACGCCTCCCGGTCACCTTCGGCAAGCGTGATAACTACCACACCGAGCTCATCGACTTCGACGTTGCCCACATCGGACTCCCATACAACGCCATCCTGGGTACTCTACCCTTGCCAAGTTCATGGCGGCAACCCACCATGGCTACAACATCCTTAAGATGACAGGGTGCAGTGGAATCATCACGGTCGCCTGCGATGAGAAGGATGTAGTCTTCTCTCTTGAGCACGCTTACCAAGCCGCCGCAGCCGAAAAATCTGACGATGATGGAGGCATCATGCCTCCCGAGGCCACCCCCAAGAAGAAGAACCAGCTCCTCCCCAAGAGCCGTCAAGAGGCCGAGATGCCCGCTGGCGGTGCCTCGGGTTGGGCGCCCACTGCGGGGGTGCCTCTCCCTCTCATATAGGAAGGCACGCTCGGTGCCTCCCTCAGGGCGAGCTTGTGGGCTTCCGCTTAGAGAGCCTCCGACCTGACCGGTGCGACGAGGGAGGTGCTCGGGCACCACTTGGAGGCGTGCCTCGGTGCATGTTCCCACAAGAAAGGAGCATGGAGGGAGGCGCCAGGTGCGCAAGAGTTCATCACCAAGGCGGTTGAGGAGCTTCAGGAGGCGCGAGCCATGCACGGCGAGCGCCGCCCCGCACGGTCTACCAGTGCAGCTGCCGCCCCCGACACAGGTGGCAGGCTGTCTGCGTCAACATCCCGGGCCTCAACAGGGCCGCTTCGTAGGACCTCTTCTGGCCATCGCGCGTCGGCCGGTGCGGGGGCTGCCCCTGCAACTACATCCACATGACATTTGGCCTCCTGAATGCGGGCGCATCGTACCAGCGCCTCGCGCAGCATGCTATGGCATCTCACGAGGCCACGCACTTGGCGGTCGCGTCTTAGGAGGCCCCGGACCCTTCCGAGCCCCCTCAGCCTCATGAGCTCCCCAGGCCTCTGGAGCCGCCCAATTCGTGAGGAGCAACCTCCATGATATGTTTCTTCAGCTACCTCGACGTTTCTACAACACCGGTGCTAGGTGACTTTTTGGTTTGTTCAATTGAGGGCGCCCCTGGGCTGCATTATCCTTGGGCTGTCAGGGTCCACCCCTGCGGTTATGTCATTTCATTCGTGTACCTTGAACCTGTTATGCTTCCGCAAGCTACTGAGATCGTTAACCCTACATACGCTGATGTATCACTTCTGGAGTCACCTTCGCGGGCTTCGTGCATTGTCAGCTCCCCTTCTGAGCGTCCCATGAGAGGGGGCTACCGGCACGGCATCTCTGCTCGGGTCTGTCCCTACAGCGCCGATAAACCTAAGAAACTGAGCTCTGACCCTCGAGTCGGCCCCGTACGCGTCACCTCACCAGGTCCTTAGTGCCTTCGTCTTCTCACGAAACGATCATGAGTGGATCGACAAGTTGCCTCGCCTCTCATGTTGTGTAGTCGTATGATTCGTGAGAACCTCATGAGCTAAGTGTCCGAGCGACACTCCGTCCCCTCATGAGGGATGGCCTCGACCGGGCAGTTTTCTGATCTGGAAAGGCTAAAATAGGAGACGCAAACAGGATCAGAAAGCTCCAGAGACGCGTGCCCTCATGAACCAAGAGCCACCGTGGGCTTCGAACGCACTAAGTTAAGTCACCCTGCTCGCGCCGGACACGAGCCTTACCACTAACGCCTTATTTTCTAGCGACCTCGCTCAGCCAAGGACCCCCCCCCTCTTTAATCTTTTGGGAACCGCTTGCGTGCCAAGGGGGGCCTCGTCAGCATTGCACCTCAGGAGCTCTTACTGGACCTCGGGTCGCTCACCTCCTGGCCTTGCACACGGCATCACGACCTGGCATACTAGCAATGGCTGAAGTTCACCTGGGGATTGGATCCTGTCGACATAGAGCAACACGCTACCGTAAGACCAAAAAGGGACCCCCTCCAGTTGTAGATAACATGAAACTTGACTAAATAAAATGCACCAACCGCGTGTGTAACCGTGATGGTCTCTTCTCGGCGGAGTCCGGGAAGTGAACACGGTGTTGGAGTAATGCTTGACGTAGGTTGTTCTAGGATCACTCCTTGATCATAGTTGTTCGACCGTGCTTTTGCCTTCTCTTCTCGCTCTCTTTTGCGAATATGTTAGCCACCATATATGCTAGTCCCTTGCTGCAGCTCCACATCATACCTTACCTTACCTATAAGCTTAAATAGTCTTGATCGCGAGGGTGTGAGATTGCTGAGTCCCCGTGACTCACAGATTACTTCCAAAACCAGATGCAGGGACCGATGATGCCACTCCAGATGATATGACCGAGCTCAAGTGGGAGTTTGATGAAGACTCTCATCGTTACTATGTGTCTTTCCCAGATGATCAGTAGTGGTGCCCAGTTGGGGCGATCGGGGACTTTGTCGCATTTGGGGGTTGATCTTTATTTTGGTTCCGTAGTCGGACCCTGAGTGTATTGAATGAATGTAATGACTTATTTATGTATTTGTGTGATGTGGCAAGTGTAAGCCAACTATGTACCTTCCCCTTTATTTATGTACATGGGTTGTTTGCGAAGATTACCTCACTTGCGACATTGCTTTCAATGCGGTTATGCCTCTAAGTCGTGCTTCGACACGTAGGAGATATAGCCGCATCGAGGGCGTTACAAGTTGGTAATCAGAGCCTTCCCCGACCCTAGGAGCCCCCTGCTTGATCGAATCGCTGGCATTGTTGAGTCTAGAAAAATGTGTTGAGTCATTTAGGATTATATATAACGGAGAGTTAGGAATTCTTTTTACTCCTCAGTCCCTTCGTCGCTCTGGTGAGGCATCCTGACGTAGAGTTTTGACTCTTCTCTTCTCAAATTTCACTAAAAAAGTTTAGGATCACGCGGGTATCTTGGAATCGTTCCGATGGTTTTGTGACGAGAACATTGTTCTTGGTGCCTCCTAACATTTAGGGCTTGTGGCAGTGTCCCGGGGAGTTGAGCTCCGAGGTGTTGTCGTCACAATTTTATCGCTGAGATTCTGCAATACCTGAGTTTCGTTGACATCGAAAATCTCTTTTATGCAGTTGTTGGTGAGATAACCTCGACGCCACCCAGTACTGGGGCGGGAGTTCGGGAGTATTGCCATAACTTGTATAACGGATGCTTTTCGAAGGTTGAGGTAAATGATTTCTGAAGGTTTCTTGGTTATGTGTTGCAGGATGGATATAGCTGGATGTAGGATTTGCTAGCTTTGGGTGAGATATTATGCTTCCCCTGTATCCCCAACACCTGATTGCATAACCGGAAAGGTTTAGGAGTTTCATAGGTGGGAATTCTTGTAGCTCTAGTTCTCCTTCCGCGGATATTTGGTTTGGGATTGGGTAATCCTCACCAAGTATTTGTTCTTGTCCGTACCTTGTTGTTTTATTCTTCTTCCTCTATCTAAGTGGCTTCTCAATTTATGGAAATGTGGTTGTCAGAATCGCGATTCTGTTGTACGATTCTACGACTTTACGATCCAAACTAACCCCTCTGATTCTATGATTTTGGTTCATAGAATCTACGTTTTTATGATCCTGATAGTGAAGATTCTATGATTTGCGATCCTGCCATTGGAGCTCCGATCCGATTCAGAATCGCAATTCTGACAACCTTGAATGTGACCATTTCGATTGGAATGCATTCGTTCATTTTGTTCGGATGTGAATACTATATGTTGCAATTTCAACCCGCTTGATTCAGCTTAAATATTTGTCTGTCAAGATGCTAACGGATGTCAACCTCTTCAGGATGGCTCCTGCTAAGGGTCAGAATCAGAATCAGGATCCGCCACTACCACCTCCGGAGGCATGGCAAGCTGTGATGGCCGCTACCAATGCAAACACGCAGCTGATCATGCAAATTATGGAAGAGCGCAACCAAGGGAATCATGGCCATGGCAACAATCAGAATCAGTTTGCTACACTCAACCAGTTCCTTGCTAACCAGCCAAAGACCTTCAGCAACTGTTTCGAGGCCTCAGACGCTGATGATTGGCTCGTGGACATATGCAAGCATTTCGAGTGCAGTAACGTCAGGCATGAGGACTTTGTCAAGATTTCCTCCTACCAACTCAAAGAACAAGCTGCGGGATGGTTTCAGCAATACAAAGATTCCAGAGGAGCCCGTGCAATTACCTGGGATGAATTCCGTCAAGACTTCAGAGCTCATCGCATTCCTCAAAGTGTTGTTGAAAGCAAGCGTGAGGAATTCCGCAACTTGAAGCAAGGCTCTTTGTCTGTTTACCAGTACAACATCATGTTTCAGAAGCTTGCCCGTTTCACTAAGCAAGACGTCCCTGATGAGAAGAGCATGATTTACCAGTTCGGGGGTGGCCTTAGAGAAGATCTTCAACTTGCTCTCGTGCTTTTCAAGCCTCAGAAGTACGATGAGTTTTACAACATGGCACTGAAACAAGAGGCTGCTCAACTGAAGTGCGATGCTTCCAAGAAGCGAGTCAGAGGTGCGACTCCTTCTTCCTCAACTCAAGTGGCTAAGCAGCAAAAGTATTGGCTGCCTCTCCTCCGTTCCGTCAGCCTTATCAGCAGAAGAGCAAAGGTGGCAATGGATCTTCCCACCCACCCAACCTAGGCTTTCAGAACAAGACTTCGTCTCAAGCTCCAAGATCAAGTGCTCTGTATCACCATCCGCTCTCGGAGGTCACGTGCAACAAGTGCCAACAGAAGGGTCACTATGCCAACAAATTCTTCAATCAGAGGCGTCTCCCTCCTCCTCCTCCTGTGAGATCTGCCAGCACCGCAGTGGTCAAGCATAACCCCAAGCATGCCAAGGTCAACTTGATGAATGCAGCTCAGGCAGAGGACTCATCAGGTGTCATCATGGGTAACCTTCTTGTTAACAATATTCCAGCAAAAGTTCTTTTTGACTCTGGTGCATCGCATTCTTTCATGTCATTCCCATTTGCATCGGAGCACAACTTTGGTACTAAGGCATTACCTAAAGCATTGCAAGTGGTTTCTCCGGCTAAGCATTTGAGTTCTAGCATGATGGTCCCGGATATTTCTATCATGATGGGTGATTTCAAGTTTCTGGCTTCTCAAATGGTCCTTGGTAACTCAGATATTGATCTTATTCTTGGTATGGACTGGCTTTCTAAGCACAAGGCTCAGCTTGATTGTGCTGCCGGGCAGATTCAATTGACTCATTCGTCTGAGGATGTAATTGTCTTTGTCGCTCGGGATAATACCATCCATCTGTTTTCTCTCAATGAGAAGGGTGAGCTGGATGCCATCTTGCAAATTCCAGTCGTTTGTGAATATCAAGACGTCTTTCCAGAAGAGCTTCCAGGAATGCCTCCGCACCGGCCAGTTGAATTCGTCATCGATCTTGAGCCGGGCACGGAACCTATTTGCAAACGTCCTTACAAGCTTGGACCTGAAGAGTTGAAGGAGCTGAAGAAGCAACTCGATATTCAAGAGCAAATGGGTCTCATCCGACCAAGTTCTTCTCCATGGGGTTGTGGTGTTCTTTTTGTGAAGAAGAAGGATGGAACGGACCAACTTTGTGTCGACTACCGTCCACTGAACAAGAAGACCATAAAGAACAATTACCCACTTCCCAACATCAACGAGTTGTTTGAACAACTCAAAGGTGCTCAAGTATTCTCCAAGCTTGATCTCCGTATGGGCTATCACCAGATTCGCATTCGTGAGCCAGATATCCCTAAGACAGCATTCAGAACAAGCTATGGTTCATATGAATACACTGTCATGTCTTTCGGCCTCGTCAACGCTCCTCCGACATTCTCTCGCATGATGAATTTCATATTCAACCCTTACACAAATGACTTCATCTTGGTCTACCTCAATGACATTTTGGTCTTTTCCAAGAACAAGGAAGATCAGGCCAAGCACTTGCGTTTGGTGCTGGATAAGCTTAGAGAACATAAGTTCTATGCCAAGTTTTCAAAGTGCGAGTTTTGGCTCGATGAGGTTCTCTACCTTGGGCATATCATCTCAGCCAAGGGCATAGCGGTGAATCCTGAGAAGGTGTCTGCAATTGTGAATTGGGAACCACCTCAGAATGTGAAGCAACTCCTCAGCTTCCTTGGTCTCGCAAGCTATTGTCGAAGGTTCGTTGAGAACTTCTCTAAGATCGCGAAGCCTCTTTCCAACCTTCTCCAGAAGCACGTAAAGTACGTTTGGTCTCCTGAATGTGACATCGCTTTCAACACCCTGAAAGAGAAGTTAGTCACTGCTCCAGTTCTGACTAGGCCTGATGAATCCAAACCGTTTGAGGTCTTCTGTGATGCTTATCTTCAAGGTCTTGGCATAGTGTTGTTGCAAGAGAAGAAAGTTGTGGCTTATACCTCTTGCCAGTTGAAGCCCAATGAAAAGAACTACCCCACTCATGACCTCGAGTTGGCGGCAGTTGTGCATGCTTTTTTAACTTGGAGACATCTCTTATTGGGACGAAAAGTGGACATCTTCACTGACCACAAGAGTCTCAAGTACATCTTCACTCGGCCTAATCTCAACCTCAGGCAGACTCGTTGGGTCGAAATGATTCAAGAGTATAATCCGAGTATCGAATATACTCCAGGCAAGGCTAATGTAATTGTTGACGCATTGAGCAGGAAGGCTTACTGCAACAGTTTGATTCTCAAGCCTTACCAACCCGAGCTTTGTGAAGCTTTCCGCAAACTCAATCTGCAAGTTGTTCCTCAAGGTTTCCTCGCCAACCTCCAAGTCTCTCCTGCTTTGGAAGATCAGATTCGCGAGGCTCAACTTCTTGATGCTATGGTGAAGAAGGTGAAGAGTGGGATTGCCAAGAGTCAACCCAAGTACAAGTGCTATCGTCTTGACGACAAGGATACTCTATTCTTCGAGGATCGCATTGTTGTGCCTAAAGGTGACCTTCGTAAAGTCATTATGAACGAGGCTCACAATTCACTCCTCTCTATCCACCCTGGAAGTACAAAGATGTACCATGACCTCAAGCAGTCGTATTGGTGGACTCGAATGAAGCATGAGATTTCTCAGTTCGTGAATGAATGTGATGTCTGCAGAAGAGTTAAGGCAGAACACCAACGACCAGCTGGCCTCCTCCAACCTCTTGCCATTCCAGAATGGAAGTTTGACCACATTGAGATGGACTTCGTGACTGGATTTCCAAAGTCCAAGCATTGCAATGATGCTATCTTCATTGTCATCGACAAACTCACTAAAGTGGCTCATTTCCTTCCTATCAAAGAATCCATCACAGCAGCTCAATTGGCAGAGCTATATACCTCTCAGATTGTCTCTCTGCACGGCATTCCGCAGTTGATTTCTTCAGATCGTGGTAGCATCTTTACCTCCAAGTTTTGGGATTCTTTTCAGAAGGCCATGGGCACCAACATCCGTTTCAGCACAGCTTTTCATCCGCAAACTAGTGGCCAAGTCGAGCGAGTAAATCAAATTCTTGAAGATATGCTCAGGGCTTGTGTCATCTCTTTCGGTATGAAGTGGGAAGATTGTCTTCCATATGCCGAGTTCTCCTACAACAACAGCTTTCAAGCGAGTTCGGGCAAGGCCCCAGTTGAAATTCTCTATGGCAGGAAGTGTCGTACTCCTCTTAACTGGTCAGAGACTGGTGAACGTCAACTTCTTGGAAATGACTTGATCACAGAGGCAGAGGAAATGTGCAAAGTCATTCGTGATAACCTCAAAGCCGCGCAATCGCGCCAGAAGAGCTACTATGATAGTAAGCATCGTGATTTGGCTTTCGAGATTGGAGACCATGTTTACCTTCGCGTCTCTCCAATGAAAGGTACTCGTCGCTTCGGTATCAAAGGGAAGCTTGCCCCTAGGTATGTGGGTCCTTTCAAGATCGTCAGCAAGAGAGGCGATCTCGCCTATCAACTTGAGCTTCCCTCCAACTATGCAAACTTGCACGACGTGTTTCACGTCTCTCAACTCCGCAAGTGCTTCAAGACCCCTGACCGCACCGTCAACTTCGAAGACATTGATCTCCAGGAAGACCTGTCTTATCGTGAGCACCCAGTTGCTATTCTTGAATAAACTGAGCGCAAGACTCGCAAAAAGTCAATCAAATTCCTCAAAGTCAAGTGGTCACATCATTCTGACCGTGAAGCCACCTGGGAACGCGAGGATCACCTCCGTTCTGAGTACCCGGAGTTTTTTTTTCTAGTCCTAGATCTCGGGACGAGATCCTTTCATAGTGGTGGAGTGTTGTAACACCCCGGATGTAATTTACCTTATATGTATCCCAACTCTTGCCGTTTTCGGCCCTAAGTTATATTATTTCCTCATTGTCGGGTTTTTGTCTCCGTGTGTGTTTGTCTTTGTCAAGCATCTCATATCATGTCATCATGTGCATTGCATTTGCATACGTGTTCTTCTCATGCATTCGAGCATTTTCCCCGTTGTCCGTTTTGCATTCCGGCACTCCTATGTCCTCAAGTGCCTCTTTCTACCTCTTTTCATGTGCGGGTGTTAAACGTTTTCGGATTGGACCGAGACTTCTCATGCGGCCTTGGTTTACTACCGGTACACCGCCTGTCAAGTTCCGTGCCATTTGGACTTCGTTTGATACTCCAACGCTTAACCGAGGGACCGAAAAGGCCTCGTGTGTGTTGCAGCCCAACACCCCTCCAATGTGGCCCAAAACCCATCTAAACCCCTTCCATCGTCTAGAGCGTTCGATCATGATCGCGTGGCCGCAAACCGCACCTCATTTGGAGCTTCCTAGCTCCCTCCACCTCTATAAATACATCACCCTCTCGAAACCCGGGTCTTCTCCCCCCGAAACCCTAAAATTCCTCTCCGCGCGGCCGGACATGTTCGCCCGCGCCGGAGGAGACCGCCGCCGCCAACCAGGGCGTGCCACGTGGCACCGCGCACCCACATCGCCGTCTCGCCCGCGCCGGCCCGGCCGGGCCCAGGCAGGGCCCCCCGGCACGAGCCGCCGCCGCCCGAGGCCCTTGATCCCCGAGCCTCCTCGCCTGGTTCCCCGTCGAGCGGCCGCCGTCTTCTCCCTTGCCGGTCGTCGCGCTCCACGCCGCCAGCAAGCCGCGCCACCACCAGACCGTCCCGCGCCGGCGCCTCCTCACCGACCGGCCTCCTCTACCTCGCCGTCGTGCCGTCACGGTCCGGATCCGAGCGGATCCGGCCACCTCCGGCCTTCCCCGCGCCCTCACCACCTCGCCGGAGTTCAGTACCTCGCCGGAGACCTCGGGCGCCGCCGCTGCTACAGTGTACGTCCCAGATCTGGATCAGATCGGATCGGTTGACTTTCCCCCGAAACCCTAGTTTTCCAGTATTTTTGTGCATACTTTGACACATCATAACTCTGTCATCGTAGTTCCGATTCGTGCGTGTAGCATATCAAAATGTTCGTCTCGGCGAGTAAATCATTTCTTCTCATTGCATCATCTTCATTTGAGCTGATCTTGATGCCCAAAATGCTGTTGGAAGAGGGTTATGTGAGGAAAGTTGCAGATCTGTTTCGGCAAATGGCCTTTTGTCATTTTTGCCATGATTATTGTGTGCATGCTATGATCCTGAGCTCTAAATGTATTTTGATGTATGCCATGCCATCTTTACAGGGGTGTATGCCATGTATTTTTGTGATCTTTGTGGTGACTATCACAAGCATGCAAAGTAGCTTACTCAATGATGCTGATTTCAGGGACATAGAATTCCCCAAGAATAATAAGCAGCTGCTCCACCAAGAGCCTTAGGGGAGCGGTGTGTCCAGTAGCACCACCTCAGGATCTGCGCCCACGGATGGGGCGCCTCCCTCTCTCGCATAGGAAGCCGCGCCCAGCTCCCCTCTCAAGCTAGGATCGGGGGCTCTCCTCTGGAGGGCCTTTGACCTAGCCAATATCATGAGGGAGGCGCTCGGGAACCACATGGAGGCGTGCTTCAACGCGTGTCTCCGCCAGGAAGGCACAAGGCATGGGGCGCTAGGTGCTCAAAGGCAAGCTTGCCCCTAGGTACGTGGGTCCTTTCAAGATCGTCAGCAAGAGAGGCGATCTCGCCTATCAACTTGAGCTTCCCTCCAACTTTGCAAACGTGCACGACGTGTTTCATGTCTCTCAACTCCGCAAGTGCTTCAAGACCCCTGACCGCACCGTCAACTTTGAAGACATTGATCTCCAGGAAGACCTGTCTTATCGTGAGCACCCAGTTGCTATTCTTGAAGGAACTGAGCGCAAGACTCGCAACAAGTCAATAAAATTCCTCAAAGTCAAGTGGTCACATCATTCCGACCATGAAGCCACCTGGCAACGCGAGGATCACCTCCATTCTGAGTACCCGGAGTTTTTTTTTCAGTCCTAGATCTCGGGACGAGATCCTTTCATAGTGGTGGAGTGTTGTAACACCCCGGATGTAATTTACCTTATATGTATCCCAACTCTTGCTGTTTCCGGCCCTAAGTTATATTATTTCCTCGTTGTCGGGTTTTTTTCTCCGTGTGTGTTTGTCTTTGTCATGCATCTCATATCATGTCATCATGTGCATTGCATTTGCATGCGTGTTCGTCTCATGCATTCGAGCATTTTCCCCGTTGTCCCTTTTGCATTCCGGCGCTCCTATGTCCTCCGGGGCCCCTTTTTACCTATTTTCGTGTGCGGTTGTTAAACGTTTTCGGATTGGACCGAGACTTGTAATGCGGCCTTGGTTTACTACCGGTAGACTTCCTGTCAAGTTTCGTGCCATTTGGACTTCGTTTGATACTCCAACAGTTAACCGAGGGACCGAAAAGGCCTCATGTGTGTTGCAGCCCAACACCCCTCCAATGTGGCCCAAAACCCATCTAAACCCCTTCCATCATCTAGAGCGTTCGATCACGATCGCGTGGCCGCAAACCGCACCTCATTTGGAGCTTCCTAGCTCCCTCCACCTCTATAAATACATCACCCTCTCGAAATCCCGGGTCTTCTCCCCCCGAAACCCTAAAATTCCTCTCCGCGCGGCCTGACTCGTCCGCCCGCGCCGGACAAGACCGCCGCTGCCAACCAGGGCATGCCACGTAGCACCATGCACCCACAGCGTCGTCTCGCCTGCGCCGGCCCGCCCGGGCCCCGGCGCCCCCCCCCCCCCCGGCCCGAGCCGCCACCGCCCGAGGCCCTCGACCCCCGCGCCTCCTCACCTGGTTCCCCGCCGAGCGACCGCCGTCTTCTCCCTCGCCGGCCGCCGCGCTCAATGCCTTCGGCAAGCCGCGCCGCCACCGGACAGCCCCGCGACGGCGCCTCCTCACCGACCGGCCTCCTCTACCTCGCCGCCGCGCTGTCATGGTCCGGATCCGGCCTCCTCCGGCCTTCCCCACGCCCTCACCACCTCACCGGAGTTCAGTACCTCGCCGGAGACCTCGGGCGCCGCCGCTGCTACAGTGCACGTCCCAGATCTGGATCGGATCGGATCGGTTGACTTTCCCCAAAAACCCTAGTTTTCCAGTATTTTTGTGCATACTTTGACGCATCATAACTCTGTCATTGTAGCTCTGATTCGTGCGTGTAGCATATCAAAATGTTCGTCTCGACGAGTAAATCATTTCTTCTCATTGCATCATCTTCATTAGAGCTCATCTTGATGCCCGAAATGCAGTTGGAAGAGGGCTATGTGAGGAAAGTTGCAGATCTGTTTCAGCAAATGGCCTTCTGTCATTTTTGCCATGATTATTGTGTGCATGGTATGATCCTGAGCTCTAAATGTATTTTGATGTATGCCATGCCATCTTTACAGGGGTGTATGCCATGTATTTTTGTGATCTTTGTGGTGACTATCACAAGCATGCAAAGTAGCTTACTCAATGATGCTGATTTCAGGGACTTAGAATTCCACTAAGTCCTTGTCCTGATATTGTTTTTATGCCATATGTTCATGTTGTTTCCTAGTGATCTGTGCCTATTTTGAGGATGATCAGTAAGGATGTTTTGTTAATATTGTTGTTCTCTATCCATCCATGTCTTTGTTTGCAATTATCGATCACCCTAGCTTGAGTTAATCAAGCTCTACTTTTTCTATAAAATGTTCCTGGCAGATTATTAACTTGTTTAGCGATTTTGCCGAGGTTGTTGCTATTGATCCGTGCATGCTATGTTGTTGTTCTTGCCATGTCTAGATTCTATGCTATGTCTATTTGCTGGGTGTATGCTTAGATGTCATGCCATGTTGTGTAGTGAGTGCATCGAGCTCGTAAACATGCCTACTTGTTATCTGTTTTGCATGCTCCAGTTTTTCACCAAGTCTGAATCTGTTTATGTTTTTGCTATGTTCACATGCTTGCAATTGTATTTTCTGATCCCTTTTGGCTCATGGTCACTAAGGGACTTTTGTTATATGCTTAGAGTAGCTTAATGCCAAGCCTTGCTTAGCCATGATATGTTCCTGTATCATGTAGTTTTCATGCTCTAAAGATTGCTTCCTGATGATAAATTCCTGATGTGCTGTTAATTTCACTAAGTCTGAAACCTGTTATCTTTTGCACTTTTGCCATGCTTGTTTGAACATGTTAATGAGTGAATTAGCCGTAGCTCAGTGTTCATATTTTGTCAAGCATTATGAGTGGATCCCTGCCATGTATTTTGTTGTCATGTTGGAGTGCTGTAGCATGTTGTTCTTGATGCATTTAGGAGGCTACTTGCTGTTTATCGCAGACCGGTGCCATATTTGTTTTGCTTGCCATTTACAAACCGTGCATCCGATTCCGGTGATCTTTATATTGATTTCAACCGAAATCAACTCACCTTTCCAGTGGCACTCTTGGATTTCCAAGTTGAGGCCAGGTTCAACCATTACTTTCCAAATCTTGCATATGCATCACATATCGCATGCCGCATATCATACCATGTTGCATCATGTTGTTTGTGCATTGCACGTGGTTGATTGTTCTCCCTTTGCTTGTTGTTCTTGCTTGGGTAGAGCCGGGATATGACTACGTGAACGAGGAGCCCGTTGAGTTCGCTTTCGAGGATCAAGGCAACTCTGAGAATTTTGCAGGCAAGATGACCATACCCTCGAAATCACTTCTATCTTTGCTTGCTAGAAGCTCGGTCTTTTGCTATGCCTATGCTATGATGCCTACCACTTGCTTATCATGCCTCCCATATTGCCATGTCAAACCTCTAACCCACCATGTCCTAGGAAACCGTTGTTTGGCTATGTTACCGCTTTGCCCAGCCCCTCTTATAGCGTTGCTAGTTGCAGGTGAAGTTTGGAGATCGTTCCTTGTTGGAACATGTTTATTGTTGGGATATCACCATATTATCTTGTTTATCTCAATGCACCTATATACTTGGTAAAGGGTGGAAGGCTCGGCCTTATGCCTAGTGTTTTGTTCCACTCTTGCCGCCCTAGTTTTCATCATATCGGTGTTATCTTCCCGGATTTTGCGTTCCTTACACGGTTGGGTTATAATGGGAACCCCTTGACAGTTCGCCTTGAATAAAACTCCTCCAGCAATGCCCAACCTTGGTTTTACCATTTTCCACCTAGCCTCTTTTTCCCTTGGGTTTCCGAAGCCCAAGGGTCATCTTTATTTAACCCCCCCCCCCCGGGCCAGTGCTCCTCTGAGTGTTGGTCCAAACTGAGCTGCCTGCAGGGCCGCCTAGGGGAAACTTGAGGGTTGGTTTTACTCGTAGCTAGTCTCATCTGAGTGTGCCCTGAGAACGAGATATGTGCAGCTCCTATCAGGATTTGTCGGCACATTCAGGCGGTGTTGCTGGACTTGTTTTACCATTGTCGAGGATGTCTTGTAACCGGGATGCCGAGTCTGATCGGATTGTCTTGGGAGAAGGAATATCCTTCGTTGACCGTGAGAGCTTGTGATGGGCTATGTTGGGACTCCCCTGCAGGGATTTGAACTTTTGAAAGTCGTGCCCGCGGTTATGGGCAGATGGGAATTTGTTAATGTCCAGTTGTAGATAACATGAAACTTGACTAAATAAAATGAACCAACTGTGTGTGTAACCGTGATGGTCTCTTCTCAGCGGAGTCCGGGAAGTGAACACGGTGTTGGAGTAGTGCTTGACGTAGGTTGTTCTAGGATCACTCCTTGATCATAGTTGTTCGATCATGCTTTTGCCTTCTCTTCTCGCTCTCTTTTGCGAATATGTTAGCCACCATATATGCTAGTCGCTTGCTGCAGCTCCACATCATACCTTACCTTACCTATAAGCTTAAATAGTCTTGATCGTGAGGGTGTGAGATTGCTGAGTCCCCATGACTCATAGATTACTTCCAAAACCAGATGCAGGGACCGATGATGCCGCTCCAGATGATATGATCGAGCTCAAGTGGGAGTTCGATGAAGACTCTCGTCATTACTATGTGTCTTTCATAGATGATCAGTAGTGGTGCCCAGTTGGGGCGATCGGGGACTTTGTCGCATTTGGGGGTTGATCTTTATTTTGGTTCCGTAGTCGGACCCTGAGTGTATTGGATGAATGTAATGACTTATTTATGTATTTGTGTGATGTGGCGAGTGTAAGCCAACTATGTACCTTCCCCTTTATTTATGTACATGGGTTGTTTGCAAAGATTACCTCACTTGCGACATTGCTTTCAATGCGGTTATGCCTCTAAGTCGTGCTTCGACACGTAGGAGATATAGCCGCATTGAGGGCGTTACAGGAGGCCAGGCTCCAAGCGGTCTTGACGAAGATGGAAACGGTTCTTCGCGAGCCTCCCGGGCCTTCAAAGCCTCCTGGGGTTCAGGGCCTAGGTGGCTCATGAGGAGCGACTTCTTCAGCACGTGTCTTCAGCTACCTCAACATCTCTTCAGCAATGGTGCCAGGTGACTTTTTCTGGTTTATTCAGTTGGGGGCGCCCCTCGGGCTGCATTATCCCCAGGTCATGTGGGTTTGTCCTTGTGACATGTACCTTTCTCGCGCCTTCTAGTTGTTTAGTTGGGGGCGCCCCTCGGGCCACATCATTCCCAGGCCGCATGGGTCTGTCCCTGTGGCATGTATCGTTTTTCCGCATCTATTAGAGCTGGCTTGCCTCCTTCTGTGAGTTACTTATGATTATCATATGCCAATCCGGCACTTCATTGTCGCGAACGTCCTACGCCCTTGCAAACCCACCCACGACCGCCTCATGATTAAGGGCGGGCACGGCGTCTATGCTCGGGTCCATCCCTGCAGCGTCGCTAAACCCAAGAGGCTGAGCTCTGGCTCGCGGACCAGCTCACATGCACGTCACCTCCCATGGTCCTTGGTGCCTTGCTCTCGCATGAGCTAATCATGGGCGGACAAACCAGGGCGCGCGACCCAGTTCCTCGTCACCATGGGAGTCGCGCGCCAGTTGTCTTTCTTCGGGACTTTCACATGAGAAGACTGGGCATGGAGTCTGTGCTCGGATCCGTTCCTGCAGTGTCGATAAACCCAATGACTGAGCTCTGTCTGGCAGGACGGCCCCGTTCACGTCACCTCCTGGGGTCGTTGGTGTTTGGCCTTCTCATGTGATAACCTCAGGAGATCTATTCGGCGCAGGTTGCCTAACCATCTCACAAGGTTGTCACAAGTGTTCCGAATCAAATTCAGGCGCAACCCGCCTTGAGGTAGGGCCTCGTGAGTCCCGCACTGGCTCACGAGTGCCCATACACATCTCCTCTAGCCCTGCCGCACAAGCCATGTGTCAGGGCGGGGCTGTACATGCCCCGGGGGCTTCAATCAGAGGGAGCCCCCACCAACGCACTAGTGGAAGCACCATGCTCCGCGCTGGTAGTTGACACGGTCGAGGAGCGGCTATGACCGTGCAAGTGCAGAATCGCCATGCTTCGCACTAGTGATAAACAACTGAGGGCGGCCCAATGGCTGCAATAACCTCAGGGAGCCCTAGGCTCAGTGTTTAGCCTCACCGCAACGCTTTCCCTCCGGGAGAGTCGCGCGAGGGGGCTGGGCACGGGGGGCTACGCTCAGGTCACACCTAGCATATGCCACCCTGCCAGGTCCCTCGGACCTGGCCTTCGTGCGCCCCTCCCGAGCGGGACCTCGGCGAGGAAAGATATGGAGGTCTGTTCGTACGTCAAGGGGGACTCCTGAGCATCGCGAATCAGGAGCCTAACTGGTTGCGTAACCCCTCACCCCTTGGGCTCATCCTGGTGATCCAGATGACCCGACGGTGGCTGAGGTATGTGACTGGCCGGGCCCTGCCGAGGCAGAACGCTAAGACCTACTCTTGCGTCTCCTTTCTGAGGGTTGTTTGCACGTCAAGGGGGACTCTTGAGCATTGCGACTCAGGAGCCTAACTGGCCACGTAGCCCCTCACCCCTTGGGTTCTTCCTGGTGATCCGGACGACCCGACGGCAGCTGAGGTATGTGCGGGGCCGGGCACTGCCGACGCAGAACGCTAAGCCCTACTCTCACGTATACTTTCCGAGGGTTGTTTGCACGTCAAGGGGGACTCCTGAGCATCTTGACTCAGGAGCCTAACTAGTCGCATAGCCCCGCACCCCTTGGTCTCGTCTCGGTGATCCGGACGACCCAACGAAGGTTGAGGTATGCGCGGGGCCGGGCCCTGCCGACACAGAACATTAAAGAAAATGGGAAGGAAATTGCAGAATCCTAGTGAATTATTACAAAACATACTGTTTCTTAAAAAAGTACCAAGCATAAGTTTTTACGCCTCCATGAGGCATGATACATGTTGCAGGAGTAAAAGGGAGGGGAGCGCCACCATTGAGCCTCTTCCTCAGCCTTGGGTACCGTCATCACCCGCAAGGGGAGCCCTATCGTTGACGACGTTGCCGTCGCCCGTGCCATCAACCGTGGTCATGGGATCGGCGACGCCATCAGCCGTGGTTGCAGGGTCGACGGTGAGGAACTTCCACAGCAGGGCCTCCACCTGGTCCTTCATGGCTTCGGCAGTGGCGGTGCAGCGCTACGGGTACACAAGCTCAAGCAAGGCACTGAAGTCGAAGCTGGGGTCGCGAAGATGGAGGTGGCTGAAGATGCGCATCACAGCCAAGGTGGAGAGCGCATGGGCTTCTCCTTCCACCATGGGGCCAACCCAATGACAACGCCCTCAAGCGCCGTGACAACCTGGGGGAGCAGCTCGGCGGGGCCTTCCTCCGCAGTGACAAATGGCTCCTTCAACCCCCCTCCCCCCGTAGAGATCCCGCAGTGCCTTGTGGGACCACTACTCGGAGTCAAAGGTGGCACGCCCCTCGGCAAGAAGTTTTTCTTTGGCCTCCAGCTGGGCCTTCTCCGCCTCCAGCTCGGTGTCGCGGTCGGCAACTACAGTTTCTCGGGCCTTCAGCTCCACCTCCCGCACCTTGAGCTGACGGGCCTCGGTGGCCTGCCTGTCGTGGAGGGTCTTCAGCTCGGCCTCCGCCGCTCGGCAGCGCTCCTCGGCGGCCATGGCATCCTTCACCGCCACGTCGCGGGCGGCCGCGGCTAGGCCGGCTACCTACTCGCCCTCCTCTGAGGCCACCACGGCCTAGCCCCAGGCCGCCCTCATGGACGCGTCGGCCCGGAGCTATCCTGAGATCAGCTCTAGGCGCCCCGACGTCATATGCCGGTCCGGGCCCTAAAGATCGTCCTGAAGCAGGTCCAACATGGAGCGAGCCTTCTCCAGAGCACTGGGCGCGGCAGAAGGACCATGGTTCAGCAGCAAGATGGATGGGGGAGGAGATGGCGCCAGCACCAGGACCGGCGAAGCAGCAATGGCAGAGAGGGTTGGGGGCTCCAAAGCCTTCGTAGCCTCAGCAGGCGAGCTGAGGGTGGGCGCCTCCGGAGCCGGCTTGGCCGTAGAGGTCGCCTCCTCCTGAGGATACTCCGAGCCTCGGGAGGACGACCAAGGAGCGGGAGCGCATGGGCTGGCCCCATCCTTCTACGCCGGAGGTGGCGCAGTCGTGGCAAGCTACTTGACCTCGGAGGTTCTGGCCCCCTCCTTCTTCTTCTTCGCCACCGGCGTTGGCCTGGCCGCGGGGGAGGCAAACGTCAAGAGACTATGACAAGAACAGGAAGCAAAGATAAGACAGCGTGCTTACTGGTCCGTGGCAATGTAATCCCTCATCCTCTTCAGGAGCGCGAGGCCCACAGGCTTCGTTGGCATGGGGGTCATCGTGCCCTCAGGGGTGATAAATCTCCAATGTATCTATAATTTTTGATTGTTCCATGCTATTATATTATCCATCTAGGATGTTTTATATGCATTTATATGCTATTTTATATGATTTTTGGGACAAATCTATTCACCTAGTGCCCAGTGCCAGTTTCTATTTTTTCCTTATTTTTGAGTTTTACAGAAAAGGAATACCGAACGGAGTCCAATTGACATGCCATTTTTTGATGATTTTTATGGACCAAAAGAAGCCCTCGGAGTAAAAGAATTGGGCCAGAAGAGTCCCGAGCCATCCACGAGGGTGGGGGCGTGCCCTACCCCCCGGGCGCGTCCCCCTATCTCATGGACAACTCGAAGACCCCCCTGATGTGAGACCTACGCCAAAAATTCCTATAAATACAGAAACCTCCAAAAAATAACCTAGATCGGGAGTTCCGCTGCCGTAAGCCACTGTAGCCACTAAAAACCAATCAGGACCCGTTCCGGCACCCTATCTGAGGGGGGGTCCATCACCGGTGTCCATCTTCATCATCCCGGCGCTCTCCATGACGAGGAGGGAGTAGTTCACCCTCGGGGCTGAGGGTATGTACCAGTAGCTATGTGTTTGATCTCTCTCTCTCTCTCATGTTCTTGATTCGGCGCGATCTTGATGTATCGCGAGCTTTGCTATTATAGTTGGATCTTATTATGTTCTCCCCCTCTACTCTCTTGTAATGGATTGAGTTTTCCCTTTGAAGTTATCTTATCGGATTGAGTCTTTAAGGATTTGAGAACACTGATGTATGTCTTGCATGTGCTTATCTGTGGTGACAATGGGATATTCACGTGATCCACTTGATGTATGTTTTGGTGATCGACTTGCGAGTTCTGTGACCTTGTGAACTTATGCATAGGGGTTGGCACACATTTCTGTCTTGACTCTCCGGTAGAAACTTTGGGGCACTCTTTGAAGTTCTTTGTGTTTGTTGAATAGATGAAAATATGAGATTGTGAGCTGCATATCGTATAATCATACCCACGGATACTTGATGTGACGTTATTCTAGTACGAACTCTAGGATAGATCGAACAAAAAGAATAGCTTCATGTTATTTTACAACAGACTCTTGAATAGATCGATCAGAAAGGATAACTTTGAGGTGGTTTCGTACCCTACAATAATCTCTTCGTTTGTTCTCTGCTATTAGTGACTTTGGAGTGACTCTTTGTTGCATGTTGAGGGATAGTTATATGATCCAATTATGTTATTATTGTTGAAAGAACTTGCACTAGTGAAAGTATGAACCCTGGGCCTTGTTTCAACGCATTGCAATACCGTTTTCGCTCACTTTAAGCATTAGTTACCTTGCTGTTTTTATATTTTTCAGATTACAAAAACCACTATCTACCATCCATATTGCACTTGTATCACCATCTCTTTGTCGAACTAGTGGACCTATACAATTTACCATTGTATTGGGTGTGTTGGGGACACAAGAGACTCTTTGTTATTTGGTTGCAGGGTTGTTTGAGAGAGATCATGTCACAGCCCTAGAATTGTTTGCAATAGTTGCATATGAGAGCATCCATGCATCATGTCTAAATTCTGAAAGTTGAATTGAGGTTAGTTGAAACCCTCAGAAATCACTTCAGAAATAATCAACATTAAAAATCTTTTCAAATGAGTCCAAGGAAATGTTCCTGTTATTCTGTAAAAATATTGGCAAGAGGTAAAATTCAAACCAATATTTTTGGAGTTTCAGAAATATTTATTTTGGGCATTTGAAATTAATTCAATAACTATTTGAATTGGATCTATATTTATTATATAATAAATATATGTTCAATAATTCTGAAAATTGTTGTGTAGCTTTGGAGAAGTCCATTTAGTTCACACAATTATTTTCATGAATTTTGAAAATGGTTTGGTCTTTGAACTAAATCAAAACAAAATAACAAGAATAGAAAAACAAAAACAGAAAGAAAAGAGAGGGCACTGTACCTGGCTTACCTGTCCAGCCCAGCTGCGGCCCACCACTGTAGCGGCCCAGCCACAGCACCGCCTCCTTCAACCTCGTGCTAGAAGGCACGAGGGCGTGTGCTCGCCACGCGTGCGCCACCTCCACCCTGCTCTGGCCACCTCCTGCTTCCCCGACCCCTTCTAGCGAGGCCATGGAGATGCCCCGAAGCCCCTGTCCCCTCTCCCTCACTCGCCACTCTCTCTCCCCTCCCCTGGCTCTCTCCCTCTAGCTCAACCGAGCGAAACCATCGCCGCCGACCAGCGCTCGCGCGGCCACAGCCACCCCCTTGCTCCCCTGGCGCGCCCGAGAGCTCCGCCTCGACCTACCCTTCCTCCTCACCGTGCCAAGTGAGCCGGGAAGCCCTGCAACGTCCTCACCACCCTCGTCTCTGTCCTCGGCCACCGTGGACCGCTGCCGTCGACTTGCTCCGTCCAAGCCGTCCCCGAGCACGCTGAGATCACCAACGACCTCGCTGTGAGCCGCTGACACGTTCCCCTCTTCTCCCCTTGCCGTTTGCCCACTCTAGCTGCTGTCTCTGCCGGACCGAGAACGCACCGCCGCCTGAGCTCCTCGCTGCCGTGGCCACGTCCACTGGAGCTCGAAACCGAGCGCGCCACTGCGCTCAGCGCATCAGCACGGAGCCGTAGCCACCACCTGTTGCTCCTGCCGTGCCCTGCGACGTCGATTCGTTCGACGCCCGAACGCCGGCCGCCGCACTTGCCGTCGCTGCCGTCGTTTTAGGCCACCTCCGGGGAAGCTGAGGGCACAACCCGACGCGCGCGAGCTCCAGCTACTCGTGGATGGGCTCCGCCGTTGGTTTGGTCGCCGGAGAAGCAATCCCGAGCACCACCGCCGTGCATGACCTCGCTGGCGACCAGTCGCCGGTGGGTTTGACCCCAGTTGACCGGGGGTTTGACTCCCATGACTTAATGACATGGGCCCAGACCCCTAATTAATCTAGATTTTGGATTAAGTTAGTGCTAACTAACCCTCTTAATTAGCCTGGAAACTGACATGCGGGTCCCACCGGTCAGTTTGACCTGGACTGCCCTGTTGACCTGCTGACATCACGGTGACGTAGTGCTGACGCAGTAACTCCTTTTTCTGGATTTATTCTTATTCAGGAAATTCTAGAAATTGTTACAAACTTCAAAAATTCATAGAAATTCAACCGTAACTCCAAATGAAATAAGTTATATATGAAACATTATCAGAAAAATTCAAGGAATCCATCTGTACCATTTTCATGCATGTTTGAAAAATGTTTGTCCTCTGTTTTGGACAAAACAAATAAAGGGCATTTAATTAATCATATATGGAGTTGGAATTTGAATCATGTATTCAAACAAACTTCATTTAAATCATAGCTAGATGCATTAGCTCAAATCATAACATTATTGCCATGTCACATTCATGCATCATACTGTTGCATTGCATTGATTGTGTTTCTTTCTCAGTTGCCGATAATTGCCCCCTCTTGATAGACGAGTTCCGACGATGAGTTCGATGACACCGATGAAGAGCTATACTATCTTCAGAAGTTCCAGGCAAGCAAAACCCCCCTTGTTCATTCCGATATGATCCCACTCTCTCGCTCCTGCTCTCTTTTACTGCATTAGGACAACAGCGATTCAACTGTTACATGCTGCGGTAGCTGAACCCTTTCCTCTGCATGACCTGTCATTGCCACAGTAAATAGATGAAACCCACTAGCATGAGTAGGAGTTGCTTGAGCCCTGATGTGCCTACTCATTCATGTTGTTTGTCATGCCTGCTACTGCTTAGAGTTGAGTCAGGTCTGATTCATCGGAGATGATTTGGAATGGTGTTGAACATGTCCTACGGTGTGTAAGCTAAGTGTGTGAACACGATTTGGTAAAGGTAGCGGTGAGAGGCCATGTAGGAGTACATGGTGGGTTGTCTTATTGCAGCCGTCCTCAGGAACTGAGTTCTGTGTTTGTGATCCATGAACAGTTACTACCACACATTGGGTTCCGGTAACTCGACCCCTCTCGACTTATTAACCAACTTGATCTCTGTCCAGGAGTTGCAACTAGTTTCTGGTGTTTGTAGGTAGTGTTAGTAGTCTACCAAGTGGCACCCGGTACAGGTGGGCTTGGGACAGACTAGGCACCGTGGCCCGGTGTACCAAGTGGCACCCGGATGGTGGGCTTGGGAACCCTGTACACATCGTTTGGGGCCGTGAGCGACACCCCGGCCGGATCTCCTTGCGGATGGAACCCGAATAGGCGATAAACCTAGACTAGAGACTTGTTGGTTAGTCAGGTCGTGGCCGACTCCCTCGCCCGGCTTCCGCTTGAAGGTTACCGAGGTACATGACGTGTACAGGGCGATAAGTGGCGAGAGCGTGTGTGAAGAAGTACACCCCTGCAGGGTTATCATTATCTATTCGAATAGCCGGATTCCTCGGATATGGAAACTTGGACCCCTTGCGTAGTTCATAGACAAGTGAAAGTGGATACTCTAAAATGCGCAAGATAAGCGTGAGTGCTATGGATGGCGTTCTCGTAGGGAGACGGGAGCAAATCCATAGTGGTGTATTGATATGGTGAATATGTGGACTCGTGTGCGCCACCTCAAAAGAGTTACTTGCAGTCGTAGTTCAGGATAGCCACCGAGTCAAAGCTGGCTTGCTGCAGTTAAACTCCACTACCCCCTTTGTTGATACCGATGCATATGTAGTTAGTTCTGATGTAAGTCTTGCTGGGTACATTTGTACTCACGTTTGCCTATTTTATGTTTTTGCAGAGAGACGTCAGTCTCGCTAGTAGTTCCGTGTGGCCTTCGACGTTTAGCTCGTTACCTCAGCTACGATCTTGTGCCCTCGGCAGGATCTTGTAGATAGTCAGGCTTCTGAGCCTTCTTCTTTTGTAGTTGTCTGTACTCAGACAAGTTAAGCTTCCGCGTGTGCTTTGACTTGTATGCTCTGAATGTTGGGTCATGAGATCCATGTTTGTATTATCTCGCAACCCGGAGCCTAATGAATAAATAATTGAGTCGTAGAGTTATGTTGTGATGCCATGTTGTATTTACACATGTCGAGCATATTGTGTGTATGATTGAAATGCTTAGGATGTGTGAGATCCGACAACCTAGTTGTTTATCCTTGGTAGCCTCTCTTATGGGGAAATGTAGTCTTGTGCTTCCATGAGCCATAGTAGTCTGCTACAGCCCGGTTCACCGGAGTCCTGCTAGCCCAGCACTACTGCTCAGGACAGTTGACTGGCCGGCATGTGTTTCACTTCGTTCCTGTGTCTGTCCCTTCGGGGAAATGTCACGCGGTGACATCCGGAGTCCTGCCTAGCCTGCTACAGCCCGGGTTACCGGAGTCCTGTTAGCCCAGTGCTACAGCCCGGATTCACACGCTGCTGACCGACATGTTCGAAGTTGATTCATGTATGCCTGTCCCCATGGGTTAGTGCCGCTTTGGGTTCATGACTAGTCATGTCGGCCCGGGTTCTCTGTCATATGGATGCTAGCGACACTATCATATACGTGAGACAAAAGGCGCAAATGGTCCCGGGCCAGGTAAGGTGGCACCCGTGGAAATACCGTGCGTGAGGCCGCAAAGTGATATGATGTGTTACATGCTAGATCGGTGTGACTTAGGATCGGGGTCCTGACAGCTTTGATATCAGAGCCTGACTGCCTGTAGGATTACCAAGCCAAACTGGTCAAAGTCGTGTCTAGAAATGCTTAGTTATATAAGGGAATTGATTGTGGAAGGGAACGTAAGGCTCTTTTTACTCCTTTACCTTATGCCCTTCTGATCTGAGTCAACCTCTTCTTTTCTACGGGGATTAAGAACTAGGCCTTCTCATCTATCTATCAGGATGACGAGTTACTATGATAGAGACTTATAGGATTGATGGATTCAAGCCTTAGTTAAGTTTCTACTACTTCCGTGTGTTCATAATTGGTCTCAGAACCTTGATATTGTGACGTTGAGTGGTTATGCCACTATTTTGCAAGATGTCTCAACTATTTTTGAGCAATTATAGCCGTTATGTTGTCCGAGTCATCCCAGGTTTCTAAATAGTCTAATGCATTTGCAAATCCCTTCTTCCTGTTTCTGACGTCCTATTGGGCCAGATTAAGCACACTAACAATCTGTTGAGGTACTATACTACCTCGACATATATGTTGGAGCTATTATTATGACCCTAGGTGTTTTAGGGAGTCACCTAGTAATCTAGCCATGTTTTGTGTTCCGGTGTGATGATTCTGGCCACCATTCTCGAAAGCATCCCGTGATGCCATTTAGTAGTAGGTATTCTATTCCTGGGTTTTGAACCCGAGATTCACCCTACTTACCTCATGTCGATAGTGTTTGCTAGTTCCTTTAGGATATTAGTAAACTTTGCATTAGTCCTCAAGGTCCGTGGTATTTCCTTCTTCCAAATACTACGAACCGCTTATGGCAGAAGTTCTTTGAACCAAAAGATCACAACCAGAGTGCTCTTGACGAGTTCTCCATTCTGCATTGTGAATCTTCCACTCCTACCCGTCTGCATGGGTTGTCCGGAAGAAATGTTGAGCTTTGCTCGACATACTAACCTATGCATCCACAACTCAGAAAATTATATGTTCCCTGAGTTGTTTCCCTTCAGTTGTATTCTGACCATCCTCTATCAGTTGTTAGCCAAGAGTATGTGTGCATTTGTGTTCATCAATGCCCTTTTATTCTTGTGGTCCGTCAAGCCATTCTATTCCAGAATGACTAGGAGAGACAAACTCCAGCACCTCATCTATATCTAGGATTGGGTCAAAGTAGTTGTATTTCGCAGATCAAAATGCCAATCCAGCTTTTGATTCTGTTCTATCCTGAAGTATTACCGTCTTATGTCAAGAATGTCATGGGAATTGCACACCATCTTATGAATTCTTGACACAGTGATACTTCTCGCCATCATTATTCATTCCTCGGTGTCGTGTTGTCGCAACCAGAATGCCGACAAGTGAATCGTGATGTGTGACATAAATACTCCTAGCAACTCCGTTGCTTGGTAGTTAATGGACAATATTCTCATTCTTAGCGTGTTGGTTATTGAATCATCATTCTAAGATAGATTGTGATACCTAATCCTTATTTCCTGGTGCACTCTTCGATCAACGAGTTAGGATTTTGCCAAACCCTTGCTCTATTGATCATATCGTCTTGCTCTGAAAAGCAAGATTGATCTCGAGCTTAGTATCATATCAGTGGTTCGTGATGTTCCGATTATCTTCTCGGAAGTATTACCTGGTTGTCACCTGACCGCTATGTTGAGTTCGTGATCATGTTGGTTTTCCTCCAACCACCCATTCTCCAAGAATCTGTGTTGGATACCCCTGAGCTAGTTGGTTAAGCTTAACAACAACTTGGAGAGTTGGAAGATAAAAGCTTGTCTGACTTAGTTCATGTTAAGGGATATCTTTGTGTTTGTGCGTGTGTTGAAGAAACATGATATCTTCACCAATTGGTCCTCGTGATCAGTTGTTGGATCTATTGTCTTGTCAAAACTTTGACTTGAGTATGGGCTATCGTCAAGTCAAATCAGAACCAACGATGTTCGTAATGTTGTCTTACTCGTGTTTGATCCCTCGAGCATACACCATTACATCTTTGGTCTGACCAATGTTAGCACCGTGTTCACATGATGGTGGAAGTCCAGTGATATGGAAATTCTGATGAGTTGTTGTTGAGCCCATCAGCAACATTTTGTCTCCCCCATGATTCATGACTGATCATCAACCTAGTGTTGAAAACCTTGTAAGCAATGCCTTCGTCTTCCGTTTATGAAGCTTATGCTTGGATGAAAGAAGTGACCTTCTCCAAGTTCACGTGCACTAGGTGTAAGTTGCCGCCATGAATTTGAGGAAGGTTTTTTATGTTTCCCCTGGAATCATCCCAAATCAGTCATGCATACGTGCGAAGTATTCTATGGTTTGGTAGATTAATTACCTCCACTCTATATGTATTCCCTAGCACACCAAGCCACTGATTGATTTGTTCAAGGAAAAGGGGTTGTTGTGCGAATACTAGTTCATGCACAAGGACCTCGATATCCTCAATGATGGTTCCCCACCTGAACTCGGTAGTATTTTGTTGTAAGACTACTATGTGTTCATGCTTGTCTTGGACAACGTGTTCACATGTATGTAGCAGAACCAGCTCATGCTGTGGAGCTTGCTATCATAGTTCACTCCCCGAGAATCCCGCAACGTCATCTCATCGATTTGTGTTGCAAACTTCCATTTTCTTTCTAGACTTGATGAGTCTGGAATATCCTGACACCAACCAGATCTGAATCTCAGGCAGATATGATGGTTGGAACATTCCCAACATTTGCATTTTGTTCCCAGCTTGCACCCCATCGTGCCAATTGTCCATGGGCTTCCCCTTCTCAGCAGTGGTTGTCCAGGTTCATCTTCAAAGGTGGACTTACCATGAGTCCCATCCATTTCCGATGATAAGCAGAAATCATCCATTTCGTTGTCTTTAACAAGGTAGTCCACATCATCCATTCTAGCCCGAGTGTGTCGTTCTTCCGAACTCCTTCAAACGGTCGTCTGTGATTTTCCTTAGGCTGGTATAGAGAGTTTCAATGATCTATGGATCAAAAGTAATTCTTTTGCCACTTAAGGGAATAATTTTACGAGTCACCTCCTCGATGGTGTCCTGTTATGGGATCATGACAATTATCTCCTCGCTACTTTGAAACCTTGCACCATCTTACTACCGCGTGGAATTATTTCCTACCAAATTGAACCCTTGACATCTATCTCTTACCATCACCCTGATTTGTGTTTTGCGTATCACTCCAAGAGGTGGCCCATGTCTCATTCCGTGAGTTGTTCGTCAATTGCCGATCTTCGAGAAGATCGATTCTTCTAAATTTTCTTTTTCTTCTCATTGTCATGCTGGATGAAGATCTCGGAAGCAAGGATGTCAAGATCAATTTCGAGCAATGAATCAACATCTCCAAGAAGGGCAGTTGGATCGAGAAGCATGTGATAGTTTTGTGACCCCTCTGTCTTCTTACTCCACTTCTTGAATGTCGAGACGAGATTCTTGTTTAGTGGGGGTGAGTTGTCACAGCCCTAGAATTGTTTGCAATAGTTTCATATGAGAGCATCCATGCATCATGTCTAAATTCTGAAAGTTGAATTGAGGTTAGTTGAAACCCTCAGAAATCACTTCAGAAATAATCAACATTAAAAATCTTTTCAAATGAGTCAAAGGAAATGTTCCTGTTATTCTGTAAAAGTATTGGCAAGAGGTAAAATTCAAACCAATATTTTTGGAGTTTCAGAAATATTTATTTTGGGCATTTGAAATTAATTCAATAACTATTTGAATTGGATCTATATTTATTATATAATAAATATATGTTCAATAATTCTGAATATTGTTGTGTAGCTTTGGAGAAGTCCATTTAGTTCACACAATTATTTTCATGAATTTTGAAAATGGTTTGGTCTTTGAACTAAATCAAAACAAAATAACAAGAATAGAAAAACAAAAACAGAAAGAAAAGAGAGGGCACTGTACCTGGCTTACCTGTCCAGCCCAGCTGCGGCCCACCACTGTAGCGGCCCAGCCACAGCACCGCCTCCTTCAACCTCGTGCTAGAAGGCACGAGGGCGTGTGCTCGCCACGCGTGCGCCACCTCCACCCTGCTCTGGCCACCTCCTGCTTCCCCGACCCCTTCTAGCGACGCCACGGAGATGCCCCGAAGCCCCTGTCCCCTCTCCCTCACTCGCCGCTCTCTCTCCCCTCCCCTGGCTCTCTCCCTCTAGCTCAACCGAGCAAAACCGTCGCCGCCGACCAGCGCTCGCGCGGCCACAGCCACCCCCTTGCTCCCCTGGCGCGCCCGAGAGCTCCGCCTCGACCTACCCTTCCTCCTCACCGCGCCAAGTGAGCCGGGAAGCCCTGCAACGTCCTCACCACCCTCGTCTCTGTCCTCGGCCGTCGTGGACCACCGCCGTCGACTTGCTCCGTCCATGCCGTCCCTGAGCACCCTGAGATCACCAACGACCTCGCTGTGAGCCGCTGACCCATTCCCCTCTTCTCCCCTTGCCGTTTGCCCACTCTAGCTGCTGTCTCTGCCGGACCGAGAACGCACCGCCGCCTGAGCTCCTCGCTGCCGTGGCCACGTCCACTGGAGCTCGAAACCGAGCACGCCACTGCGCTCAGCGCATCACCACGGAGCCGTAGCCAGCACCTGTTGCTCCTGCCGTGCCCTGTGACGTCGATTCGTTCGACGCCTGAACGCCGGCCGCCGCACTTGCCGTCGCCGCCGTCATTTTAGGCCACCTCCGGGGAAGCTGAGGGCACAACCCGACATGCGCGAGCTCCAGCTACTCGTGGATGGGCTCCGCCGTTGGTTTGGTCGCCGGAGAAGCAATCCCGAGCACCACCGCCGCGCATGACCTCGCTGGCGACCAGTCGCCGGTGGGTTTGACCCCAGTTGACCAGGGGTTTGACTCCCATGACTTAGTGACGTGGGCCCAGACCCCTAATTAATCTAGATTTAGGATTAAGTTAGTGCTAACTAACCCTCTTAATTAGCCTGGAAACTGACATGCGGGTCCCACCGGTCAGTTTGACCTGGACTGCCCCGTTGACCTGCTGACATCACGGTGACGTAGTGCTGACGCAGTAACTCCTTTTTCTGGATTTATTCTTATTCAGGAAATTCCAGAAATTGTTACAAACTTCAAAAATTCATAGAAATTCAACCGTAACTCCAAATGAAATAAGTTATATATGAAACATTATCAGAAAAATTCAAGGAATCCATCTGTACCATTTTCATGCATGTTTGAAAAATGTTTGTCCTCTGTTTTGGACAAAACAAATAAAGGGCATTTAATTAATCATATATGGAGTTGGAATTTGAATCATGTATTCAAACCAACTTCATTTAAATCATAGCTAGATGCATTAGCTCAAATCATAACATTATTGCCATGTCACATTCATGCATCATACTGTTGCATTGCATTGATTGTGTTTCTTTCTCAGTTGCCGGTAATTGCCCCCTCTCGATAGACGCGTTCCGATGATGAGTTCGATGACACCGATGAAGAGCTATACTATCTTCAGAAGTGCCAGGCAAGCAAAACCCCCCTTGTTCATTCCGATATGATCCCACTCTCTCGCTCCTGCTCTCTTTTACTGCATTAGGACAACAGCGATTCAACTGTTACATGCTGCGGTAGCTGAACCCTTTCCTCTGCATGACCTGTCATTGCCACAGTAAATAGATGAAACCCACTAGCATGGAGTAGGAGTTGTTGAGCCCTGATGTGCCTACTCATTCATGCTTGTTTGTCATGCCTGCTATGCTTAGAGTTGAGTCAGGTCTGATTCATCGGGGATATTTGGATGGGTTGAACATGTCCTACTGTGTGTGAGCTAAGTGTGTGAACACGATTTGGTAAAGGTAGCGGTGAGAGGCCATGTAGGAGTACATGGTGGTTGTCTATTGCAGCCGTCCTCAGGAACTGAGTTCTGTGTTTGTGATCCATGACAGTTACTACCACACATTGGGTTCCGGTAACTCGACCCCTCTCGACTTATTAACCAACTTGATCTCTGTCCAGGAGTTGCAACTAGTTTCTGGTGTTTGTAGGTAGTGTTAGTAGTCTACCAAGTGGCACCCGGTACAGGTGGGCTTGGGACAGACTAGGCACCGTGGCCCGGTGTACCAAGTGGCACCCGGATGGTGGGCTTGGGAACCCTGTACACATCGTTTGGGGCCGTGAGCGACACCCCGGCCGGATCTCCTTGCGGATGGAACCCGAATAGGCGATAAACCCGGACTAGAGACTTGTTGGTTAGTCAGGTCGTGGCCGACTCCCTCGCCGGCTTCCGCTTGAAGGTTGTCGAGATACATGACGTGTACAGGTGCGTAAGTGGCGAGAGCGTCTGTGAAGAAGTACACCCCTGCAGGGTTATCATTATCTATTCGAATAGCCGGATTCCTCGATATGGAAACTTGGACCCCTTGCGTAGTTCATAGACAAGTGAAAGTGGATACTCTAAAATGCGCAAGATAAGCGTGAGTGCTATGGATGGCGTTCTCGTAGGGAGACGGGAGCATCCATAGTGGTGTATTGATATGGTGAATATGTGGACTCGTGTGCGCCACCTCAAAAGAGTTACTTGCAGTCGTAGTTCAGGATAGCCACCGAGTCAAAGCTGGCTTGCTGCAGTTAAACTCCACCATCCCTTGTTGATACCGATGCATATGTAGTTAGTTCTGATGTAAGTCTTGCTGGGTACATTTTTACTCACGTTTGCCTATTTTATGTTTTTGCAGAGAGACGACAGTCTCGCTAGTAGTTCCGTGTGGCCTTCGACGTTTAGCTCGTTACCTCAGCTACGATCTTGTGCCCTCGGCAGGATCTTGTAGATAGTCAGGCTTCTGAGCCTTCTTCTTTTGTAGTTGTCTGTACTCAGACAAGTTAAGCTTCCGCGTGTGCTTTGACTTGTATGCTCTGAATGTTGGGTCATGAGATCCATGTTTGTATTATCTCGCTCCTCGGAGCCTAATGAATAAATAATTGAGTCGTAGAGTTATGTTGTGATGCCATGTTGTATTTACACATGTCGAGCATATTGTGTGTATGATTGAAATGCTTGGTATGTGTGGGATTCGACAACCTAGTTGTTTATCCTTGGAAACCGAGTCTTGTGCTTCCATGAGCCATAGTAGTCCGCTACAGCCTGGTTCACCGGAGTCCTGCTAGCCCAGCACTACTGCTCAGGACAGTTGACTGGCCGGCATGTGTTTCACTTCGTTCATGTGTCTGTCCCTTCGGGGAAATGTCACGCGGTGACATCCGGAGTCCTGCCTAGCCTGCTACAGCCCGGGTTATCGGAGTCCTGTTAGCCCAGTGCTACAGCCCGGATTCACACGCTGCTGACCGACATGTTCGAAGTTGATTCATGTATGCCTGTCCCCATGGGTTAGTGCCGCTTTGGGTTCATGACTAGTCATGTCGGCCCAGGTTCTCTGTCATATGGATGCTAGCGACACTATCATATACGTGAGACAAAAGGCGCAAACGGTCCCGGGCCAGGTAAGGTGGCACCCGTGGAAATACCGTGCGTGAGGCCGCAAAGTGATATGATGTGTTACATGCTAGATCGGTGTGACTTAGGATCGGGGTCCTGACAGATCATCTTCATCCTACGCCTCCCATGGATTGATAAACCTTAGGTCATCCACTTGAGGGAAATTTGCTACTGTCCTACAAACCTCTGCACTTGGAGGCCCAACAACGTCTACAAGAAGAAGGTTGTGTAGTAGACATCAAGCTCTTTTCTACCGCCATTGCCGGGGAGGTTAGCGCTTGAAGGTATATCTTTAGATCTTACAATCGAATCTTTTTGTTTCTTGTTTTATCACTAGTTTAGTCTATAAAAGAAAACTACAAAAAATGGAATTAAGGCTGCCTCATATGCTTCATCTTTTTAATGTCTTTCGTGAAAATAAGGATTCCGATAATTGTGCCAAAGTGTTAGAAGAAGGATGTATTAAAATGTTTGGCACTAAATCTTTGGAGGATGAGCATGATTGCAATGTTGTTAGTATGAATTTTTTGAATATCCATGATGCTAATGATATGAAAAGCCACAAGTTTGGGGATGCTATGTGCTACCTCTTGAGCACTGCGTTGGTTTTCCGTTGAAGAGGAAAGGGTGGTGCAGTAAAGCAGCGTAAGTATTTCCCTCAGTTTTTGAGAACCAAGGTATCAATCCAATAGGAGACCACGCGCGAGTCACCTCGTACCTACACAAACAAATAAGAACCTTGCAACCAACGCGATAAAGGGCTTGTCAATCCCTTCACGGCCACTTGCAAGAGTGAGATTTGATAGAGATGATAATAGTAAGATAAGTATTTTTGGTATTTTTATGATATAGATTGAAAGTAAAGATTGCAAAATAAAATATATTGGAAACTTGTATGATGGAAAATAGACCCATGGACCATAGGTTTCACTAGTAGTTCTCTCAAGATAGCATAAGTATTACGGTGGGTGAACAAATTACTGTCGAGCAATTGATAGAAAAGCGAATAATTATGAGAATATTTAGGTATGATCATGTATATAGGCATCACGTCCGTGACAAGTAGACCGAAACTATTCTGCATCTACTACTATTACTCCACACATCGACCGCTATCCAGCATGCATCTAGAGTATTAAGTTCATAAGAACAAAGTAACGCCTTAGGTAAGATGACATGATGTAGAGGGATAAACTCATGCAATATGATATAAACCCCATCTTTTTATCCTCGATGGCAACAATACAATACGTGTCGTTTCCCTTTCTGTCACTGGGGTCGAGCACCGCGAGATTGAACCCAAAGCTAAGCACTTCTCCCATTGCAACAAAGATTAATCTAGTAGGCCGAACCAAACTGATAATTCGAAGAGACTTGCAAAGATAAACCAATCATACATAAAAGAATTCAGAGAAGGTTCAAATATTGTTCATAGATAATCTGGATCATAAACCGCAATTCATCGGATCTCGACAAACAAACAGCAAAAGAAGAGTTACATTGAATGGATCTCCAAGAGAATCGAGGAGAACTTTGTATTGAGATCCAAAGAGAGAGAAGAAGCCATTTAGCTACTAGCTATGGACCCGAAGGTCTGAGGTAAACTACTCACATATCATCGGAGGGGCCATGGGGTTGATGTAGAGGCCCTTCATGATCAATGCCCCCTCCGACGGAGCTCCGGAAAAGGCCCCAAGATGGGATCTCTTGGGTACAGAAGGTTGCGGCGGTGGGAATAGGGTTTCGTGGTGCTCCTAGATGTTTGCGGGGTCGGTGGAGAAACGAGGGGGGAGGGCGCGCCCAGGGGGGTAGGCGCACCCCCTGCCTCGTGGATGCCTCATTGATTGCTTGACGTCCACTCCAAGTCCTCTGGATCACGTTTGTTTCAAAAATCATGTTCCCGAAGGTTTCATTCCGTTTGGACTCTGTTTGATATTCCATTTCTACGAAACACTGAAATAGGCAAAAAACAGCAATTTGGGCTGGGCCTCCTCTTAATAGGTTAGTCCCAAAATAATATAAAAGTGTAAAATAAAGCCCATTAACATCCAAAATAGATAATATAATAGCATGGAACAATCAAAAATTATAGATACGTTGGAGACATATCAGCATCCCCAAGCTTAATTCCTGCTCGTCCTCGAGTAGGTAAATGATAAAAACAAAATTTTTGACGTGGAATGCTTTCTAGAATATTCTTCAATGTATTTTTCTATATTGTGGCATGAATGTTCAGATCCGAAAGATTCAATATAAAAGTTTATTGTTGACATAAAAATAGTAATACTCCAAGTATGCTAATCAAGCAATTATGTCTTATCAAAATACCATAGCCAAAGAAAACTTATCCCTACAAAAGTCATATAGTTTGGCCATGCTTCATTTTCGTCACACAAAATGCTCTCATCATGCACAACCCCGATGACAAGCCAAGCAATTGTTTCATACTAAGCCTTTTCAAACTCTTTCAACTTTTACGCAATATATGAGCGCGAGCCATGGACATAGCACTATGGGTGGAATAGAATATGATGGTTGAGGTTGTGTGAGAAGACAAAAAGGGAGAAAGTCTCACATTGACGCGGATAATCAATGGGCTATGGAGATGCCCACCGATTGATGTCAATGCAAGGAGTAGGGATTGCCATGCAACGGATGCACTAGAGCAATAAATATATGAAAGCTCATCAAAGAAACTAAGTGGGTGTGCATCCAACTCGCTTGCTCACAAAGACCTAGGGCATTTGAGGAAGCCCATCATTGGAATATACAAGCCAAGTTCTATAATGAAAAATTCCCACTAGTATATGAAAGTGACAAAATAAGAGACTCTCTATCATGAAGATCATGGTGCTAGTTTGAAGCACAAGTGTGGAAAAAGGATAGTAACATTGTCTCTTCTCTCTTTTTCTCTCATTTATTTATTATTATTATTATATTTTATTTGGGCCTTCTTTATTTTTTCCTTTTGGCCTCTTTTCTTTCTTTTTTTCGCCCGGAGTCTCATCCCGACTTGTGGGGGAATCATAGTCTCCATCATCCTTTCCTCACAAGGAACAATGCTCTAATGATGATCATCACACTTTTATTTTCTTACAACTCAAGAATTACGACTCAATACTTAGAACAAAATATGACTCTATGTGAATGCCTCTGGCGGTGTATCGGGATTATGATGAATCAAGAGTGACATGTACGAAAAAATTATGAACGGTGGCTTTGCCACAAATACAATGTCAACTACATGATCATGCAAAGCAATATGACAATGATGATGCATGTCATAATAAATGGAACGGTGGAAAGTTGCATGGCAATATATCTCGGAATGGGTATGGAAATACCATAATAGGTAGGTATGGTGGCTGTTTTGAGGAAGATATAAGGGTTATGGGTGATAGAGCATATCATATCACGGGGTTTGGATGCACCGGCGAAGTATGCACCAACTCTCAAGGTGAGAAAAGGCAATGCACGGTACCGAAGAGGCTAGCAATGGTGGAAGGGTGAGAGTGCGCATAATCCATGGACTCAACATTAGTCATAAAGAACTCGCATACTTATTGCAAAAATCTACAAGTCATCAAAAGCAAGCACTACGCGCATGCTCCTTGATACATCCATTTTGCATCATGCTTTTATATCAATATTTATTGCATTATGGGCTGTTATTACACATTATGTCACAATACTTATGCCTATTCTCTCTTATTTTACAAGGTTAACATAAAGAGGGAGAATGCTGGCAGCTGGGATTCTGGGCTGAAAAAGGAGCAAATATTAGAGACCTATTCTGCACAGCTCCAAAAGTCCTAAAACTTCACGGAAATCATTTTCAAAATATATAAAAAATACTGACTGCAAGAAGTTTCGGAGGGGGCCACACCCTGCCCACGAGGGTGGGGGCGCGCCCTACCCCCCCTGGGCATGCCCCCTGCCTCGTGGCCCCCTGGTGGCCCTCCGATGCCCATCTTCTGCTATATGGAGTCTTTCGATGAGGAAAAAATCATAAGCCAGCTTTCGGGACGAGGCTCCGCCGCCACAAGGCGGAACCTTGGCGGAGCTGTTCTGCCGAGGAAACTTCCCTCCGGGAGGGGGAAATCATCGCCATCGTCATCACCAACGATCCTCTCATCGGGAGGGGGTCAATCTCCATCAACATCTTCACCAGCACCATCTCCTCTCAAACCCTAGTTCATCTCTTGTATCCATATCTTGTCTCCAAGTCTGGGATTGGTACCTATGGGTTGCTAGTAGTGTTAATTACTCCTCGTAGTTGATGCTAGTTGGTTTATTTGGTGGAAGATAATATGTTCAGATCCTATATGCATATTAATACCCCTCTGATTATGAACATGAATATGCTTTGTGAGTAGTTACGTTTGTTCCTGAGGATATGGGAGAAGTCTTGCTATTAGTAGTCATGTGAATTTGGTATTCGTTTGATATTTTGATGAGATGTATGTTGTCTCTCCTCTAGTGGTGTTATGTGAACGTCGACTACATGTACCTTCACCATTATTTGGGCCTAGAGGAAGGCATTGGGAAGTAATAAGTAGATGATGGGTTGCTAGAGTGACAGAAGCTTTAACCCTAGTTTATGTGTTGCTTCGTAAGGGGCTGATTTGGATCCATATGTTTCATGCTATGGTTAGGTTTACCTTAATACTTTTGTTGTAGTTGCGGATGCTTGCAATAGAGGTTAATCATAAGTGGGATGCTTGTCCAAGTAAGGACAGTACCCAAGCACCGGTCCACCCACATATCAGATTATCAAAGTACCGAACGTGAATCATATGATCGTGATGAAAACTAGCTTGATGACATTCACATGTGTCCTCGGGAGCGCTTTTCTCTATATAAGAATTTGTCCAGGCTTGTCCTTTGCTACAAAAAGGATTGGGCCACCTTGCTGCACTTTATTTACTTTTGTTACTTGTTGCTCGTTACAATTATCTTATCACAAAACTATCTGTTACCTATAATTTCAGTGCTTGCAGAGAACACCTTGCTGAAAACCGCTTATCATTTCCTTCTGCTCCTCGTTGGGTTCGACACTCTTACTTATCGAAAGGACTACGATAGATCCCCTATACTTGTGGGTCATCAAGACTCTTTTCTAGTGCCGTTGCCGGGGAGTGAAGCGCCTTTGGTAGGTGGAATTTGGTAAGGAAAAATTTATATAGTGTGCTGAAATTTACTGTCACTTGTTACTATGGAAAGTAATCCTCTCAGGGGCTTGTTAGGGGTATCTGCACCCCAACCGGTAGAGCAAAGAGTTGCTCCTCAACCTATTGAACCTACTGAAAATGGAAATGACTACTTTGAGATTCCTTCGGGTATGATAGAAAAACGGATAGCTAATCCTTTTGCAGGAGACGGAACGATGCATCCTGATGAGCACCTAATATATGTGGATGAAGTTTGTGGATTATTAAGCTTGCAGGTGTGCCCGATGATGTTATTAAGAAGAAGGTCTTCCCTTTATCTTTGAAGGGAGATGCATTGACATGGTATAGGCTATGTGATGATATGGGATCATGGAACTATAAACGATTGAAATTGGAATTTCATCAGAAGTTTTATCCTATGCATCTTGTTCATCATGATCGCAATTATATATATAATTTTTGTTCTCGCGAAGGAGAAAGCATCGCTCAAGCTTAGGGGAGGCTTAAAATCAATGTTATATTCATGCCCCAATCATGAGCTTCCAAGAGAAATAATTATTCAAAATTTATATGCTCGGCTTTCTGATAATAATTGCACCATGCTCGATACTTCTTGTGCTGGCTCTTTTATGATGAAGACTATTGAATTCAAATGGGATTTATTGGAAAGAATTAAACGCAACTCTGAAGATTGGGACCTCGACGAAGGTAAGGAGTCAGGTATGACACCTAAGTTTGATTGTGTTAAATCTTTTATGGATACCGATGTTTTCCGTAAATTTAGCACTAAATATGGACTTGACTCTGAAATAGTAGCTTCTTTCTGTGAATCTTTTGCTACGCATGTTGATCTCCCTAGGGAGAAGTGGTTTAAATATCATCCTCCCATAGAAGTAAAAGTAGCTGCACCTATTAAAGTTGAAGAAAAGACTGTCACTTATAATGATCCTATTGTTCCTAGTGCTTATGTTGAGAAACCACCTTTTTCCTGTTAGGATAAAAGATCATGCTAAAGCTTCAACTGTGGTTTGTAAAAGCAATATTAGATCTTATACACCTCCTGAGCAAATTAAAGTTGAACCTAATATTGCTATTGTTAAAGATCTCTTGTCTGATAATATTGATGGGCATGTTATTCATTTCTGTGATGAGACTGCTAGAATTGCTAAACCTTGTGCTAAAGATAAACATAGACCCGTGGTAGGCATGCCTGTTATTTCTGTTAAAATAGGAGATCATTGTTATCATGGCTTATGTGATATGGGTGCCAGTGCTAGTGCTATACCTCATGACTTATACAAAGAAATTATGCATGATATTGCACCTACTAAGCTAGAAGATATTGATGTCACAATTAAACTTGCCAATAGAGATACTATTTCACCGATTGGAATTGTTAGAGATGTTGAGGTCTTGTGTGGGAATACTAAATATCCTGCTAATTTTCTTTTTCTTGGTTCCCCACAAGATAGCTTTTGTCCCATAATATTGGGTAGACCCTTCTTGAACACAGTTAATGCTAAGATAGATTGCGAAAAGGATGTTGTTACTATTGGTTTAGGTGATATGTCTCATGAATTTAATTTCTCTAAATTTCGTAGACAACACCGTGAAGAGGAATTGCCTAGTAAAGATGAAATTATTGGTCTTGCTTCTATTGTCGTGCCTCCTAGTGGTCCTTTAGAACAATATCTACTAGACCATGAAAATGATATGTTTATGAATGAAAGAAGGGAAATAGATGAAGTGTTCTTTAAACAGGAACCCATCCTGAAACACAATTTGCCTATCGAAATCCTAGGGGATCCTCCTCCACCCAAGGGTGATCCCGTGTTTGAGCTCAAACCGTTACCTGATACTCTTAAATATGCTTATCTTGATGAGAAAAAGATATATCCTGTTATTATTAGTGCTAACCTTTCAGAGCATGAAGAAGAGAGATTATTGAAAACTCTGAAGAAGCACCGTGCTGCTATTGGATATACTCTCGATGATCTTAAGGGCGTTAGTCCCACACTATGTCAACACAAAATAAATTTGCAGAAAGATGCCAAACCAGTTCATGATCACCAACGACGGCTGAATCCTAAGACGAAAGAAGTGGTAAGAAAGGAAATACTAAAGCTCCTTGAGGCGGGTATAATTTATCCTGTTGCTGATAGTCAGTGGGTAAGTCATGTCCATTGTGTCCCTAAAAAGGGAGGTATTACTGTCGTTCCTAATGATAAAGATGAATTGATTCCGCAAAGAATTATTACAGGTTATAGGATGGTAATTGATTTCCGCAAATTAAATAAGGCTACTAAAAAATATCATCACCCCTTACCTTTTATTGATCAAATGCTAGAAATATTATCCAAACATACACATTTTTGCTTTCTAGATGGTTATTCTGGTTTCTCTCAAATACCTGTGTCAGCTGATGATCAATCTAAGACCACTTTTACTTGCCCGTTTGATACTTTTGCTTATAGACGTATGCCTTTTGGTTTATGTAATGCACCTGCTACCTTCCAAAGATGCATGATGGCTATATTCTCTGACTTTTGTGAAAATATTTGTGAGGTTTTCATGGACGATTTCTCCATCTATGGATCCTCTTTTGATGATTGCTTAAGCAACCTTGATCGAGTTTTGCAGAGATGTGAAGAAACTAACCTTGTCTTGAATTGGGAGAAGTGCCACTTTATGGTTAATGAAGGTATTGTCTTGGGGCATAAAGTTTCTAAAAGAGGTATTGAAGTTGATAAATCTAAGGTTGATGCTATTGAAAAGATGACATGTCCCAAGGACATCAAATGTATAAGAAGTTTCATTGGTCACGCTGGTTTTTATAGGAGGTTCATTAAGGACTTATCAAAAATTTCTCGGCCTCTGACTAATTTATCACAAAAAGATATACCATTTGTTTTTTATGATGATTGCGTAGAATCATTTGAAATACTTAATAAAGCATTGATCTCTGCACCTATTGTTCAGCCACCTGATTGGAATTTACCCTTTGAAATTATGTGTGATGCTAGTGATTATGCTGTAGGTGATGCTCTAGGGCAAAGAGTTGATAAGAAATTAAATGTTATTCAATATGCTAGTAAAACTCTAGACAATGCTCAGACAAATTATGCTACTACTGAAAAAGAATTTTTGGCAGTTGTATTCGCTTGCGATAAGTTCAGACCTTATATGGTTGATTCTAAAGTAACTATTCACACGGATCATGCTGCTATTAAATATCTTATGGAAAAGAAATATGCTAAACCTAGACTTATTAGATGGGTTCTCTTGCTATAAGAATTTGATTTGCATATTATTGATAGAAAGGGAGCTGAGAACCCTGTTGCAGACAACTTGTCTAGGCTAGAGAATGTTCTTGATGACCCAGTATCTATTGATGATAGCTTTCCTGATGAACAATTAAATGTCATAAATGCTTCTCGTACTGCTCCATGGTATGCTGATTATGCTAATTATATTGTTGCTAAATTTATACCACCTAGTTTCACATACCAACAAAATAAAAAGTTTTTCTATGATTTGAGACATTACTTTTGGGATGACACACATCTTTATAAAGAAGGAGTAGATGGTGTTTGTCGGTGTCAAAACCGGCGGATCTCGGGTAGGGGGTCCCGAACTGTGCGTCTAGGCGGATGGTAACAGGAGGCAGGGGACACGATGTTTTACCCAGGTTCGGGCCATCTCGATGGAGGTAAAACCCTACATCCTGCTTGATTAATATTGATGATATGGGTATTACAAGAGTTGATCTACCACGAGATCGGAGAGGCTAAACCCTAGAAGCTAGCCTATGGTATGATTGTCTGTTATTGTGTCCTACAGACTAAGACCCTCCGGTTTATATAGACACCGGAGAGGGTTAGGGTTACACAAGGTCGGTTACAAAGGAGGAGATATACGTATCCGTATTTCCTAGCTTGCCTTCCACGCCAAGTAGAGTCCCATCCGGACACGGGACGAAGTCTTCAATCTTGTATCTTCATAGTCCAACAGTCCGGCCAAAGGATATAGTCTGGCTGTCCGGAGACCCCCTATTCCAAGACTCCCTCAGTAGCCCCTGAACCAGGCTTTCAATGACGATGAGTCCGGCGCGCAGTATTGTCTTCGGCATTGCAAGGCGGGTTCCTCCTCTGAACACATCACAGAAGAATTTGAATACAAGGATAGTGTTCGACCCTGCAAAATAAGTTCCACATACCACCGTAGAGATAATAATATTTCCACAAATCTTAATCTGCTGACACGTTTTGGCAACATGACATCATGCCATGGCTCGGTGATTATTCGAACCGTTTTTCTTAACCAGCTCCACACATAACGCGAGGCGGTTTCTCGACACGTCTTGTCAAAGCAGAGATCGTGTTCCCCTAATTACGGGATTCTCATCAATACGGTCGTGGGTAACCCAACCGTGTCCAGGACTCCTAGATTATAGGCAAGTCCCAAACGGCTACGGAGAGGACGCTTGATATTCACCCTCTTTATAAAGGGACAAGGCTTTTACTTTTTCCCTCCCGTGCTCAATCGAATCCTTCCCCCGCCTCGAGTTCTAACACCCAAAGCCCAGGTCAGGTGCTTCGGACCTTCAATCATGTCCGGATCTAGCCTTCAAGGCCGGTGGATGCCCTCCTCCGTTACGGAAGAGGATATCAAGAAGTTGAGGGAGGCTAGATACCTGACCGCCGAGGTTTCGCATCGGCTGCCTGCCCGAGGGCAGGTCGTCCCTACTCCCGAACCCAACGAGAACGTTGTGTTCATCTCCCACTTCCTCCGAGGCCTAGGCCTCACCCTGGATCCCTTTGTTAGGGGTTTGATGTTCTATTACGGGCTAGATTTCCACGATCTAGCCCCGGACTCCTTTCTCCACATCTCGGCATTTATTGTCGTATGTGAGGCCTTCCTCCGCATTACCCCTCACTTCGGCCTGTGGCTCAAGACCTTTGACGTGAAGCCGAAGATGGTCGAGGGGCAGCACGTAGCGTGCGGAGGCGCATTAATAAGTAATATTGCTAGAGCTCCATGGCCAAAGGGTTCCTTTCCAGAGGTGTCCAGATTATGGTAGCGAGAGTGGTTTTACATCACAGCTCCTAGAAGTGCCAAGTGGGTGGCCGCCCCTGCTTTCCGCTCGGGCCCTCCACCACAACTGATGTCATGGATTAGCAGAGGGCTGAGCTGGGGTCCAGCCAAGGACGTGCCTATACTGCAAAGCCACATTCAAGATCTCTTTGACAGAGATTTCAGTCTGGTTACGATGGTGCAAGTCATGCTGGTTCGTCGAGTCCAGCCTTGCAAACGCCGGCCCCTCCGCATGTGGGAGTTCAACCCAGAAGGGCCGCGCACTATTCAGAATTTCCTCGGCCTGACGCATGAGGAGATGTACAAATCATTCTTCGTACCCCAAATGGAGTGTCCGGATACTACCGAGGACGTGGGCCTGAGCAACAACAGTACCGCCGACCAAGTAAGTAATCCTCTAGCTGTAACATCCCAAATTTTCAATTTGGAATGTTATACACTAGATCATATGCATATCATATTTTCTTGCATTTTGGTTGATCCTAGAAATTTCACGCAACTCAAGGACCCTCAGAGAGAGTTGGAGATTCCGTTATTTTCATATTTGAGAGTTTTCTCGAATTTTGAAAATAGGATCATTTGATTTATTTATTTTATCTTCAATAATTTTTCCGGTGTCAAAATATATGAGAGAGGGAATAATATGACTTTCCCAAATTTAGGAAAAAATGAAGATATAATAAATAGATCAATTTTTGTTTTCTGGTGTTTATTTGCAGTTTATTTGGATAGGGAAAAATGCGCGTTTTCGAAAATTGCATTTTAGGTCCGGAGAAAAGTTCATTTTGTTCGGCTCATTTTTAGGAGTCGGGGAAAATTTACTTTAGATTTTTCGGAGTTCGTTTAGATCTCTTTTTGTTTTTTTTCTCTGCGCGAGAACCAGTTAAAAAAAATCAAAGTCTAGCGCCTTGGGCCAAAGGCCCAGCCGGCCAAGGCTACGGCCAAGGCCACCGCCCCCAGGGAGCCGCGCGCGCCTAGCGCTGGCGCAGGAGGCCACCGCCTCGCCTCTTGCTCTAAACCGAATCCTAGTAGGACTTTTGTCCTACTACCGTATATTCCTTTTCTATTTCTAGATCTTTTCCTTTCCTTTTTTCTATTCCTATTCCTAGTCTAATTCTTGTCCCCTACCCCAAGTAAACCTCCTCCTCTCCCCAATATAAATACCCAAGCACCCCCCCTCTAAATCATCAAACCCAAAGCCTAGAGCTCCACCACACCCCGCGCCGCGCCGCCACCCCACACCCGCGCCGCCGCCGCACCTTGCCCACGCCGCCGCCCCACGCCCACGCCGCCAGAGCCCCTCGTCGGAGACCTCGCCGGAGGTTGCCCCGCGTCTCTTTTTCTCGGATCGTTTTCTTCTAATCGTTCCGATTCTTTTCTTCTCTAAACCGTTCCGGTTTTCTAGATCGGTTTTTCGTTCGGTTTTCTTCTCCGAAACCCTAGATCGGATTCGTTTTCTTCTCCGATTTAGTTGCCTTTGGACCTTTCGCCGGACCGTTCGTCCTAATGAACGTGATCACCAGATTCTTCTAGGTTAACGACGTCCGTTTGTTTAACCGTTCTTCTTTTTCTTTTCGTCGGATTTATTCCGCGATCGCGATCTCAGACCCGATCTTCTTTCTAGTCTTTCTTTTCGCTCGTTTATCGGAATCAGGTGATTCAAGCGCCTGGAGTTTCGTCTCGAAACCGCCGTTCCGTCTAATCAACTTGAACAAGTTTTTGCTACAGTAAAATTTGACCTAGTTTCAACTTGCTAGAACCGAGTTGTTTTCTTCCGCCGTTTGTTTTTCGTTCTTTCTTTGCAACCGGAGTTCTTAAGTTGAACTACTTGGTTCGTTCTCTTGTTCGAGTTTTACCTGTGCATTAGATGAGTACTTATTGTATGCTTGTTGTTTGTCTGCGATAGATTACCCGGATTGCGCCGCTTGTTACTTCGAAACCCTAGGACTCGCGGATCATCAGCAAGGCAAGTAACACTTTTATCATACCTTTTCTACAACCCATGTTTTATTGCATTAGATCAATCCTCACACATTGCATGATTAGGATCTAATTAAATTGTGGGATGGGAAGTAGATGAGGTAGTACCTATTACCTGTATTATTATGAAACCTTTGGGAGTTACTCTACGTTTGCTTATTATGCCATGCTATGCTAGTAGACGTGGATTGGGTGAGTGATATCCATGACAGATGTGATATTGATAATTTTAATGGTTTATCTAAGGTGGCAACCTAACACACATCTGGGTGGATTGAGGCACCTGATGTCTATCAGGACTTGCCTATTTTTTTTGGACCGCCACCCAGGCTCAAAGGGATCATAAGATCTTTCATGCTAGAAACTTCCGTGTGCAGCCACATGCTACTATGGGCTCTGGCATAGTTGACTAAGTTGTGCGAACTCTTACGGGGTGGACTAGCAGATGTAGGGGATGTAGGTGTACCGGTCTACCCCACATGTAAGGTGCTAGTGCTTCTGAAAGACTATGTCTCGGTCATCCGTTTCTCAAACACCATGTAGTGCGAGAAAACAAACGGAGGCGATCGAGTCATGTGGGGAAAAGTGCGCAAACCTCTGCAGAGTGTACAAACTAATCATGATTAGCCGTGTCCCCGGTTATGGACAACTTGAGTATCTAGTACTTGAATATCATGTGAATCTCAACATGTTACTCTAATTAATGTTGTTGGGTTTTAATTGTACTTTTAATTGGGATTGAGAATGCTGTCAACCATTCTCAATGTTTAACAACCACCATGATAGTTAAATAAATTTATTCCTTTGCAGTAGGGAAAAACTGGCTTTACGCAAAACTGTAACCATAGAGCTTTCCACCAGCCATATATGCATATAGTATAGCTGTTTCATTCCATTACTCCTTATGTGTTACTTTGCCAGCATATTCCATGTGCTGACCCGTTTTCGGGCTGCAACGTTAATGTTGCAGACTTTTCAGACGACGATTGAGGTGTTTAGGTCGTGGCCCTATACTCAGTGATGCCGCTGGAGTTGATGGACCCATTTATCTTCCGAGTCTTCCGCTGTTATCGATATTAGATGGCCTTCAGCCATATTTATTGTAATAACTTCCTTTTGAGCCATCGATGTAATAAGTGTGTGATTGCAACTCTGCTATAAAACCTCGATTTACTGTGTGGTGTCAGCATTACTGATCCAGGGATGACACCGTAGCACAGTAGACGTGATCCATTCCGGGTCAGGTCGCTACAGAGATGGTATCAGAGCACACGCTGACTGTAGGACACGACCACTAAGTTAAAGCCATAGATCACCCTTCTCTTCTCATTTTCTAACTCCTCATCTTTTCTACTCTATTAGGATGACGCACGCGAAGATTAAGTACGCTCAACCGAATGAAAGCACACCTTTTGGATTTCACCTGAAGGAAGTCACCAAGTACCTGAACATTGGATTACCAAGCTTCACGGGAACCTTCAATGCCACTCTGCCTGAAGAGGAGCGCTGGAAGATTCAAGCTCACGTTCCAGGAAGAACATTCGCACCAATCATGAAGCCCATAGATAGTGTTTTCAATGCACCAACCTGGAGTCTAGGAAGGAGCATGGCAGCTCATATCACCATAGGACGCATTGGAGAAGTTTATCAAGAAGACCTCAAGGACACTATCTACCAGATTTGCGGACGCCGTGATGAACAATGGGAGTTAGTCAGCACCAAGAAGGATAGATCCATTGCATCTTTCATCCAGGAGTTAAACCAGCACATTCGACGCCACGAGAACCAGATGTGCAATGATATGGTAGAGTTGAAGAATGCGAAGGCAAGGATCATCGAGCTAGAAGGAGAACTGAAGTCTACACGCAAGGACTACATGGACGAGATCGTAGCTCTAGCAAGGCACAATTGCGATCTTAAGCAGGAGATTGAAGAACTCAAGAGCAAGTTAGCATCCCAGGAGGACGACGAGTACGTCACATGTCCGGAAAACTACATCATCCTCGACGACACCGATTCGGATCCAAGTGAACCCGACTTCGAAGACGAAGCTGGAGCAGATATCATGGAGTCTTCCACCGGTTCAAATTTCTAGATGACCACCAGATAGTAGTAGTATTCCCCCATGTAAACACACTATAGTCGAGCACTTTTGCGATAGATAGACCGTTTGTAAGCCCTTGTTTGATTGATTGAAGTGATTTTGTGTGCATTTGCTCATGTGCATATGGGTAGTGTTTTCCCTTTAGACCCCCTCTATTCTTATATCTCGTCTTTTCTAAACCCTCAGATGCCTCCGAGACGTGACAATGGATTTCCACCGGAGCTCACTCAGTTGATCCAACAGCAGAATCAGTTGATGTAGATGTTAGTCCAGAACCAGCAGAACAACAACAACCCACCACCACCACCACCACCACCTGTTGACCACTTAGCCCGTTTCCTTAGGCTGAATCCGCCGGTGTTTTGGAGTAGCACCGAGCCGATAGTAGCAGACGACTGGCTCCGTAAGATAGGAAGGGAGTTGACCACTGCAGGATGCACGGATGGTGAGAAAGTGAAGTTTGCCGCACACCAGCTTGACGGACCCGCGGCAGCATGGTGGGAGAATTTCACAGCCACTTACCCAGTTGACACTGTCACATGGGATTAGTTTCAGCAAGCTTTCTGCACTGCCCATGTTTCAGCAGGAGCTATGGCCATAAAGAAGCGTGAGTTTCGCAACTTACGCCAAGGAGGAAGGACTGTTGGCCAGTATGTGGAGGAGTTTAGTAAGCTAGCCCGTTATGCCCCAGATGACGTTGCTACGGATGCAGCTAAGCAGGAGAAGTTTCTGGAAGGACTGAATGATGAGCTAAGCATGCAGTTGATGGTAGCGAGTTTCAACAACTACCAGGAGTTGGTAGATCGTGCCATCATGATTGAAGGGAAGCAACAGCAGATTGAGAACCGTAAGAGGAAGTATGGACAGGGGAAGTATAACTCTGGAGCCCAGCAGAAGCCCCGTTTTACCCCTAAACCGGGATTTCAGTTTCAGCATACCCATGGAGGAGGTAGCTCGCACAACCATAATGGCCACAAGAATGGTAATGGGAATGGAGGAAGCAACGGCCAGAACCGGACCACCCCATCGACCCCAACCAAGAGAGACCTGAGTCAAGTCACCTGTTTCAAGTGTTCGAAGACCGGACATTATGCCAATGAATGTCCCGAAGGCCAGAATGGAAATGGCAATGGAAGCTCTGGGAAGAAGCCGAACCCTTTCAATAGGGGACAGGTGAACCACGTTAATGTGGAGGAGATTGAAGATCAGCCCGATGCAGTAATCGGTAAGTTTTTGGTTAAGTCATTTACTGCACTCGTTCTTTTTGATACTGGTGCATCACATTCATACATATCAAAGGGATTTGTGGAGAAGTATAGCCTGCCCACTAGGATTCTTAAAACACCTATGCTAGTAAGCTCGCCAGGAGCAGAATACATGGCCAGACAAGGATGTTTCCAAGTACCATTGAGTATAGGAAGGCATGTATTCCCAACGGATTTAATTATTCTGGAATCCCAAGGTCTGGATGTGATTCTTGGTATGGATTGGCTGTCGATGTATGGAGGAAACATCGATTGCGCCAGTAAGACAATTTTGCTTACCACACCAGAAGGAAGAAGGATCAAGTATGTATCCCGGCATGTGCCAAACAGGACACAAGTGAATTGCCTAACAGGAGTTGTGCAGGAGGAAGTACCAGTGGTAAAGGATTTTCCTGATGTATTTCCTGAGGAATTACCAGGCATACCACCGGATAGAGACATTGAGTTTTTGATTGAGTTATTGCCAGGTACAGGCCCAATATCGAAGCGACCGTACCGGATGCCAGCAAAGGATTTGGTGGAAATTAAGAATCAGATTAAGGAGTTATTGGATAAAGGTTACATTCGCCCAAGTTCTTCGCCTTGGGGATCACCCGTACTTCTAGTGGAAAAGAAGGATGGATCATTAAGGATGGTTGTTGATTATCGTGGATTGAATGAAGTAACCATCAAGAACAAGTACCCACTGCCAATGATCAACGATCTGTTTGATCGATTGCAAGGAGCTAAAGTGTTTTCCAAGATCGATTTGCGATCAGGGTACCATCAGTTAAAGATTCGAGAGCAGGACATACCTAAGACAACATTCACCACAAGATATGGACTGTATGAGTATACCGTTATGTCATTTGGATTGACTAACGCACCTGCCTATTTTATGAACCTGATGAACAAAGTGTTTATGGAGTTTTTGGATAAGTTCGTCGTAGTGTTCATCGATGACATTTTGGTTTATTCAAAGAATGAAGAGGAGCATAAGGAACATTTGCGTTTGGTTTTGGAGAAACTAAGAGAACATCAGTTATATGCCAAATTCAGCAAATGTGAGTTTTGGTTGAAGGAAGTTGGATTCCTCGGACACGTTATATCCGGAGAAGGTATAGCAGTTGACCCCACAAAGGTTGAGACCGTAACCGAATGGGAAGCACCAACAACAGTTGGAGAGATCCGGAGTTTTCTTGGACTCGCAGGATACTACCGGAGATTCATTGAGAACTTTTCAAAGATTGCAAAGCCTATGACTGAATTGTTGAAGAAGGATACTAAGTTCAAATGGACTGAGGAGTGTGAGGCTAGTTTCCAGGAGTTGAAGAAACGATTGGTTACCTCACCGGTGTTGATTTTGCCAGATCAGACCAAGGATTATGAGGTGTATTGCGACGCTTCACGTTGAGGACTTGGAGCAGTGCTTATGCAGGAAGGGAGAGTTGTTTCGTATGCTTCACGACAACTGAAGCCTCATGAGTTGAATTATGCCACGCATGATTTGGAGTTAGCAGCCATAGTGCATGCATTGAAGACGTGGAGACATTTCCTCATTGGAAATCATTGTGAGGTGTACACGGATCACAAGAGTTTGAAGTACATTTTCACGCAAAAGGAGTTGAACCTTAGACAAAGGAGATGGTTGGAGCTCATCAAGGATTATGACATGAGATTGCATTACCATCCCGGAAAGGCTAATGTAGTAGCTGACGCATTGAGCCGTAAGAGCCATGTCAATACGATAATGACGGGAAGTATACCCGAGTTAGCAGAAAACCTTCGTGAACTAAGTTTAGAGATAGTTCCGAAAGGCTATGTAGCAGCATTGGAGATTCAGTCAACATTGATGGATAAGATCAGAGAAGCTCAGAAATCTGACAAAGAGATTGCTGCTATAAAGGAGAAACTTAGCAAAGGAAAAAGCTAAGGGATTTCGTGAGGATGAGCACGATACCCTATGGTTTGAAGACCGTGTTTATGTGCCCAATGACCCGGAGATCAGGAAGTTGATTTTGCAAGAGGCACATGATTCACCATATTCGATTCACCCAGGCAATACCAAGATGTATTTGGATTTAAAGGAAACATTTTGGTGGACCGGAATGAAGAAGGATATTGCAGCATATGTAGCAGTTTGTGACGTATGTCAGAGAGTAAAGGCAGAGCATCAGAAGCCAGCCGGATTGTTACAACCATTGCAGATACCCGAATGGAAGTGGGATAAGATAGGCATGGATTTTATCACAGGACTACCCAGGACGAAAGCAGGGTATGACTCGATATGGGTAGTAGTTGATCATTTGACAAAGGTAGCACATTTCATTCCAGTTAAGACCACTTACACCAGTGCTAGTTAGCAAAGATATACATGACTAGAATCATTTGTTTTGAATGGAGTTCTGAGGAGTATCATATCAGATAGAGGAACCCAATTTACCTCAAAGTTTTGGAATCAGTTGCATGAAACTTTAGGAACCAGACTAGAGTTCAGCACAGCTTTTCACCCACAGACGGATGGACAGACCGAGAGAGTCAATCAGATTTTGGAAGATATGCTGAGAGCTTGTGCACTAGATTATGGATCTAGTTGGGACGAAAACTTGCCGTATGCGGAGTTTTCTTATAATAACAGTTATCAAACCAATTTGAAGATGGCACCTTTCGAAGCCTTATACGGAAGGAAGTGCAGGACACCGTTGTCATGGAACGAAGTTGGAGACCGTCAGTTCTTTGGACCAGATTTGATTAAGGAGTCTGAACGGAAAGTTAAGTTGATTCGTGATAGGCTCAAGGTAGCCCAGTCCAGGCAGAAGAGCTACGCAGATTCAAAACGCAAGGAGATAGTTTACGAAACTGGAGACAGAGTTTATCTCCGAGTATCCCCACTTCGAGGAGTTAAGCGCTTTGGAGTTAAGGGAAAGTTAGCACCGCGTTTCGTTGGACCGTTTAAGATCGTGAAACTTATGGGAGAAGTCGCTTATAAGTTGGAATTACCAGAGGGACTGTCAGGAGTTCATGACGTATTCCATGTGTCTCAGCTGAAGAAATGTCATGCCGAGATGGCAGAGATACCGCTAAGAGATACCGTGCCACTCAAAGTGATTCAGTTAATGGATGACTTAACATATGAGGAGAAGCCAGTCAAGATTCTCGAGTTTGCCAGTAGAGTTACTCGCAGCAAGGTTATCAAGTTTTGCAAAGTTCAATGGAACCACCACTCAGAGGATGAAGCCACCTGGGAGAGAGAAGAAGATTTGCTCAAGGACCACCCTCACCTATTTTCTAGCCAACCCGAATCTCGAGGGCGAGATTCATCTTAAGGGGGGTAGGTTTGTAACATCCCAAATTTTCAATTTGGAATGTTATACACTAGATCATATGCATATCATATTTTCTTGCATTTTGGTTGATCCTAGAAATTTCACACAACTCAAGGACCCTCGGAGAGAGTTGGAGATTTCGTTATTTTCATATTTGAGAGTTTTCTCGAATTTTGAAAAGAGGATCATTTGATTTATTTATTTTATCTTCAATAATTTTTCCGGTGTCAAAATATATGAGAGAGGGAATAATATGACTTTCCCAAATTTAGGAAAAAATGAAGATATAATAAATAGATCAATTTTTGTTTTCCGGTGTTTATTTGCAGTTTATTTGGATAGGGAAAAATGCGCGTTTTCGAAAATTGCATTTTAGGTCCGGAGAAAAGTTCATTTTGTTCGGCTCATTTTTAGGAGTCAGGGAAAATTTACTTTAGATTTTTCGGAGTTCGTTTAGATCTCTTTTTGTTTTTTTTCTCTGCGCGAGAACCAGTTAAAAAAAATCAAAGTCTAGCGCCTTGGGCCAAAGGCCCAGCCGGCCAAGGCTACGGCCAAGGCCACCGCCCCCAGGGAGCCGCGCGCGCCTAGCGCTGGCGCAGGAGGCCGCCGCCTCGCCTCTTGCTCTAAACCGAATCCTAGTAGGACTTTTGTCCTACTACCGTATATTCCTTTTCTATTTCTAGATCTTTTCCTTTCCTTTTTTCTATTCCTATTCCTAGTCTAATTCTTGTCCCCTACCCCAAGTAAACCTCCTCCTCTCCCCAATATAAATACCCAAGCACCCCCCCTCTAAATCATCAAACCCAAAGCCTAGAGCTCCACCACACCCCGCGCCGCGCCGCCACCCCACACCCGCGCCGCCGCCGCACCTTGCCCACGCCGCCGCCCCACGCCCACGCCGCCAGAGCCCCTCGTCGGAGACCTCGCCGGAGGTTGCCCCGCGTCTCTTTTTCTCGGATCGTTTTCCTCTAATCGTTCCGATTCTTTTCTTCTCTAAACCGTTCCGGTTTTCTAGATCGGTTTTTCATTCGGTTTTCTTCTCTGAAACCCTAGATCGGATTCGTTTTCTTCTCCGATTTAGTTGCCTTTGGACCTTTCGCCGGACCGTTCGTCCTAATGAACGTGATCACCAGATTCTTCTAGGTTAACGACGTCCGTTTGTTTAACCGTTCTTCTTTTTCTTTTCGTCGGATTTATTCCGCGATCGCGATCTCAGACCCGATCTTCTTTCTAGTCTTTCTTTTCGCTCGTTTATCGGAATCAGGTGATTCAAGCGCCTGGAGTTTCGTCTCGAAACCGCCGTTCCGTCTAATCAACTTGAACAAGTTTTTGCTACAGTAAAATTTGACCTAGTTTCAACTTGCTAGAACCGAGTTGTTTTCTTCCGCCGTTTGTTTTTCGTTCTTTCTTTGCAACCGGAGTTCTTAAGTTGAACTACTTGGTTCGTTCTCTTGTTCGAGTTTTACCTGTGCATTAGATGAGTACTTATTGTATGCTTGTTGTTTGTCTGCGATAGATTACCCGGATTGCGCCGCTTGTTACTTCGAAACCCTAGGACTCGCGGATCATCAGCAAGGCAAGTAACACTTTTATCATACCTTTTCTACAACCCATGTTTTATTGCATTAGATCAATCCTCACACATTGCATGATTAGGATCTAATTAAATTGTGGGATGGGAAGTAGATGAGGTAGTACCTATTACCTGTATTATTATGAAACCTTTGGGAGTTACTCTACGTTTGCTTATTATGCCATGCTATGCTAGTAGACGTGGATTGGGTGAGTGATATCCATGACAGATGTGAGATTGATAATTTTAATGGTTTATCTAAGGTGGCAACCTAACACACATCTGGGTGGATTGAGGCACCTGATGTCTATCAGGACTTGCCTATTTTTTTTGGACCGCCACCCAGGCTCAAAGGGATCATAAGATCTTTCATGCTAGAAACTTCCGTGTGCAGCCACATGCTACTATGGGCTCTGGCATAGTTGACTAAGTTGTGCGAACTCTTACGGGGTGGACTAGCAGATGTAGGGGATGTAGGTGTACCAGTCTACCCCACATGTAAGGTGCTAGTGCTTTTGAAAGACTATGTCTCGGTCATCCGTTTCTCAAACACCATGTAGTGCGAGAAAACAAACGGAGGCGATCGAGTCATGTGGGGAAAAGTGCGCAAACCTCTGCAGAGTGTACAAACTAATCATGATTAGCCGTGTCCCCGGTTATGGACAACTTGAGTATCTAGTACTTGAATATCATGTGAATCTCAACATGTTACTCTAATTAATGTTGTTGGGTTTTAATTGTACTTTTAATTGGGATTGAGAATGCTGTCAACCATTCTCAATGTTTAACAACCACCATGATAGTTAAATAAATTTATTCCTTTGCAGTAGGGAAAAACTGGCTTTACGCAAAACTGTAACCATAGAGCTTTCCACCAGCCATATATGCATATAGTATAGCTGTTTCATTCCATTACTCTCTATGTGATACTTTGCCAGCATATTCCATGTGCTGACCCGTTTTCGGGCTGCAACGTTAATGTTGCAGACTTTTCAGACGACGATTGAGGTGTTTAGGTCGTGGCCCTATACTCAGTGATGCCGCTGGAGTTGATGGACCCATTTATCTTCCGAGTCTTCCGCTGTTATCGATATTAGATGGCCTTCAGCCATATTTATTGTAATAACTTCCTTTTGAGCCATCGATGTAATAAGTGTGTGATTGCAACTCTGCTATAAAACCTCGATGTACTGTGTGGTGTCAGCATTACTGATCCAGGGATGACACCGTAGCACAGTAGACGTGATCCATTCGGGTCAGGTCGCTACAGAGATGGTATCAGAGCACACGCTGACTGTAGGACACGACCACTAAGTTAAAGCCATAGATCACCCTTCTCTTCTCATTTTCTAACTCCTCATCTTTTCTACTCTATTAGGATGACGCACGCGAAGATTAAGTACGCTCAACCGGATGAAAGCACACCTTTTGGATTTCACCTGAAGGAAGTCACCAAGTACCTGAACATTGGATTACCAAGCTTCACGGGAACCTTCAATGCCACTCTGCCTGAAGAGGAGCGCTGGAAGATTCAAGCTCACGTTCCGGGAAGAACATTCGCGCCAATCACGAAGCCCATAGATAGTGTTTGCAACTCTGCTATAAAACCTCGATGTTCTGTGTGGTGTCAGCATTACTGATCCAGGGATGACACCGTAGCATAGTAGACGTGATCCATTCGGGTCAGGTCGCTACACTAGACGAACACACCGTCTATCATTTACCATGACGTCATTCTGAGAAATCGCTCTTTGACCAGGACTGGCTAACAAAGGCGAAGATGATTCGGTGTTCGGCCCCCCTTCCTGAGGGTTTGGAGAATCCAGTACTGGAAAAGATGCTCGAGCTAGCACCTTGCCCGGAGCCCTCAAAGGAAGATAAAGGGGGGAATAATGAGGTCAAAAGCGGGCCCCCATCGCTACCAATTCCAACCGAGGGAATGAGCGCCTCCGTGAAGGAGGATAACCAAGGGGAAGAATCTGACCTTCTCTCGCTTTGGGGAAGGAAGAGGACTGCCTCTGAAGATCCGGAAACCAGGGCTTCCAAACGGGAGAAGAAGTCTCCACCAGAGGGCCCTGCCTCGGAGGGTGCTTTTGCCACAACAAGTCCGCGCGAGAATCAGCCCTCTAACGAGCCTTAAGTGATCAAAAAATACTTAATAGTAAAGATATTCTACCTTACTTCCGAGGAAAATAACCGAAGCGTTTATCTCGCAGTTCGGATCTTAGCCCTTCTCAAAGGAGCTCGTCTTCAGGGACCTTCTTCTAGAGATGATGGAGAGCAAAACGCCTCCCCCGGACTCCCCCGCTCAAGAAGCGGGCGACCTTGAAGTGTCGTCACGGAGGGCCTCCCTGGATCCGGTGAGGCCAAAAGATAATCCTATAGTCACCTGAAGTCCCCAGCATCCAGCTCTTGAAGAGAGCAAAGAAAAGAGTCCGGCGCCGTCTGGTATGCGGTCGGACGCACTGAGGGATCTGCTAAGGCGGGCGGCCATATCGGAAGAACACCGTACATTGATGGGTACGGTGATGGAAAGGATTTCATCCGCCGAGAGCGGGTTGCATGACGCCTTTATGAGTCTACTGACGGGCTTTGAGGTACGTAAAATGATGTACATTTGTGATGGTACCGCACATTTTTAGGTGTGCCCTGTGTAGATAGTAGCCCCTGATACTCTGGTTGTCACCGTGAACAGCGGCAAACAGAGGATCGTAATCCTAGGTAATAACCATACCGCTTTATGTGCAGGTGATGGAAGCTCCGGTGGTTGGCCGGACTAATGAGTTTGCCGAACTAAAGCGGCAACTGGATGCAGCAGATGCTGACATCGAGCTTGTTAACAAGCGGTTTGACGAGGCACAGGGTAAGTAATGTTTTTCTGGTTAATGTCACATAGTAAGAGCAGCGTGATGCCAGTATCTTTAATATGTTGTGACTGCAGATGGAGCTGCCGCCGTGGAGACCCTTCGGGCGGAACTTGCCCGAGCCAACGAATAAACAAGGATTAGTAATGCGGCCGCTTTAAAGGCGGCCGAAGAGTTAAGAGCCGAGAAGGCCGCGCATTGTGAGAGCAAAGAAAAGATGGCCAAGATGGCTGTAAAGTTAAAAGACACTGCCGACCATTGCCGGTTCCTTGAAGAAGAAAACCGAGCGAAGGTGACAGACCTTGAAAAGGCCACGATGGCGGCCAAAGACACCCGCTCTGCCATGAGGGCAAAGAAGGAAGAGCTATGTGAAGCTGGTGATATTGTGGCTGGGAAGCCTTTTTTGCTGCGGAGGAAGTTCGGAGATCCGCGGTATGCCCCTCTGGATCGGCTGTGGAGTTCGGCAGGCGCATATTTGGATTTGACGGCGAGTGCTGTCGATGCGGCCGAATACTTCCGAAATCAAACAAATCATGAAGTGGGCAAGCTATTCTGGTCACAGTTTAACATTCCAGAGCGTCCTCTTCCACTAACTGGTCAACTTGCCGAATGGGCCGAACTCAATAGATTGTCCGGACTCGCCATGAGGTCCGTCGTAGATCATCTGTGGCCGGAAAAGCCGAAGCCGAACAGCTATTTCAGCTTAGTGCAGCAGTTCCTTGGTGCGGTGCCGCGCATCAATGCGATGAAGAGGTCGGCGTGCATAGAAGGCTCGCCGATGGCCCTTGCCCGTGTCAAAGCATACTAGGCGGAGATGGATGCCATCACTGTTGCGGCACAGGGTTCGGCCATAGGCCGAGTGGCTGCCGAGCACTATTTTGAAGAAGTTCTTGAGGGTGCTCGTTTGATAGAGGCCCAGTGCTCGAAGAATACTATGTTTGAGTGACTTGTATTCCCATTGTAAAAACAATGTTTATCAAATTTATTAAGGTTGTATTTATACTTTTGCCTGAAAGTAATATGATGCCTCCTGTGCGGCCGTTTATGTATATATGTATATAACCTGAAAGATTGCAGTCGTCGGCTTCAGCCCCCATGCATATAATGTGGGGGTGTTCGCAGAAGACGCGTGTTCACACTTAATCCAGCGTCTTGGTCCTAATAAGGAGGTGATAGCATAGCGAACAAGGAAACCGGACTATAATGCTTTAACACTTTCACTTAGCCATAGGAGTTTGGCGATGGGGCTACTATATAGCCCCTGGTGGCTCCGCACTCTCCTGAATTCGGGGTGCGTACATGCCTGGCCGAGAAACGGCCCTTCGTTAAGGCGGAGGAATTCTAACATTCCGATGGGTCATCGAGTGGTTGACCAGTCTCACGCTATATCATGACAGTCAGTTTTCGGCTTTCTCTACTGAGGTGCTCGTCCGGATGAACCGGGGCACAATCGCAGTAGTTCTCCTGGTGCCGCCTTAGCCGATAGAGCGGAATGTAAGGCAGCAAAACACAGGAGCCGGGCAAACCCAACATTTGACCAAAGACATGATTCGGAGCTGATGCATATAAGGCCAAACTCGCGACGCCGAACACTCCCTAAGGTATTCGGTCTTTTATGGTATAAACCGGGCCTAAAGAGTGCCCTTTGTAAGAAGCCCCTGGTGTCTAGGTACGTGCATTATTCTGACGTGGCCGCATGCCAAGACGTCAGCATCCTTCTCAATAGTACTGAGAATCAGAGGGATGTGTATCAACAAGAGACAGTAAGAAAGGTTTACGAGGGTCTTAATCTAAAAAGAATCCTTGGAACGGGTCCCTGCTGCACGTCTGCGCCTGTGTCTCCGTTGTGCCGTATCCTGGACGGGTGTAGCACGATGATCATCTGTAAAAGAGAGGAACTTAGGTGAAAAGTTGTCGTGCGAAAAGTTCGGTTATATTAAAGAAACTATGTACAATTCAAGATGAGTAAAAATTGCCACTTGTCTGCACGCGTTGATCCCCTTGTATTTGTAATAGGGGTGTGGCCATCAAACCTGTACGAATTACATATAGCTACATCGGACTCGTCTAACCGTGTCCGTAGTCTTGACGACCTATCGAATGCTTTAGCTGGTGAGGCCATTTTAGTGTGCGGCTGCCAAGGCAGCCGCATTCTCTTCGGCGCGCAGGGAGCGCTCAATATTTCCATTTACTGTAATGATGCCACGTGGACCGGGCATCTTAAGCGTGAGGGAAGCGTAATGTGGTATTGCATTAAAGCGAGCGAAAGCTTCGCATCCAAGTAGTGCTTGATAGCCACTTTGGAACGGAGCAATGTGGAAGGTTAAATTTTCGCTAGGAAGTTATCGGGGAAGCCGAATATAACCTGTAGTAGCAGGGAGCCCGTGCAATGAGCCCCTGGGCCGGGCGTTACTCCTTTAAAGTTAGTGTTGCTGTGGCAAATTTTCGTTGGGTCTATCCCCATTTTGCGGATTGTATCCTGATATATCAGGTTTAGACTGCTGCCACCGTCCATCAGGACTCGTGTGAAGTGGTATCCGTTAATTGTTGGATCTAATACCAAGGCAGCCCATCCTGCACGCCGGATACTTGCTGAGTAATCCCGATGGTCGAAAGTGATTGGTTGGGATGGCCAGTGGCAGGACTCCGCGGTGATAGGCCCTTGGGCATATTTCTCTGGGAATGTCGCTTTGTTTCTCCCCTTGATCACGTGTAACACGTGTACTGTTTTGACTTCTGGTGGAAATTTCTTTTGTTCCCCAGTGTCTTGCTTGAGAGGCTCATCCTCGTCTTCGCTTGGTGTATCCTCCCCCTTGTGTACGGCGTTGAGCTTGTTGGACTGCTTGAAGACCCAACATTCTCTGTGGGTATGGTTTGCAGGTTTATCAGGGGTGCTATGAATCTGACATATTTGGTCCAGAATTTTGTTTAGGCTGGACAGTTCATCTCTGGCGCCTTTAGAGGGCGGCTTTTGCTGACCTGGCCGAGAGCTTTTGAATCCGGCGGTTACCGCCGTGCTCTTCGGGTTGTCTTCTTTATTTCGGCGCTTATTATTTTTGCTGCGTCGTGATTTCCCGTTTCCATCTCTAACTTCGGATGTACTTGGGTCACTGGTGCTGCATCGGGCTAGCCAGCTGTCCTCGCCCGCGCAAAAGCGGGTCATGAGGCTTGTTAATGCTGCCATTGTTCTCAGCTTTTCTTGGCCGAGGTGTCTGGCAAGCCATTCATCTCGGACGCTGTGTTTAAATGCTGCCAAGGCTTCAGCGTCCAGACAGTCGACTATTTTGGTTCTTTTTAGTAAGAAACATGTTCCAAAGCTTTCGGGCTGACTCTCCGGGCTGTTGAGTTATATGACTTAAATCGTCCGCATTCGGAGGTCGGACATAAGTCCCTTGAAAATTTGCCTGAAAAGCGTCTTCGAGCTCTTCCCAGCTTCCAATGGAGCTTTCTGGGAGGCTTTTGAGCCAGTGCCGAGCTGGCCCTTTGAGCTTGAGGGGTAAGTATTTGATGGCATGGAGATCATCTCCTCGAGCCATATGGATATGGAGGATATAGTCCTCAATCCAGACCCCAGGGTCTGTTGTTCCGTCGTATGCCTCTATGTTTACGGGTTTGAATCCCTCTGGAAATTCATGGTCCAGCACCTCGTCGGTGAAACATAGGGGGTGTGCGACACCCCTGTATCTGGGTGTACCGTGATGTTCGGGTGTTTGTTGTGTTGCATTGTATGCTGGAGCACGCTTGCGTGGTCCATAGATGGATCTGGTTGCGCCATCCCTTTGATGCGAGCCCTCGCGTGGATCACGTATTGGCTTATGTGCGGCATTGTTTGCCGCTCTATGTTGGCCGTGAGGTCGTCTATCCAGCCAGATGGCCATTTTAATTTCTGGTTGCGGGGGATCTAAGGCCTCCTCATCGAATTCAGGTAGCAACTTCCACTTCGGGTAGCTATTGGTGGGGGGATTACCGCCGTACTTCGCTGCTGTGTTGAGTACTTTACTCCATCTGATTCCGAGTGTGTCTTGCTTAGCCTTGAGCCTTTGCTTCTGATTTTTTTAGGCTCCTCGCGGTGGCAACAAGCCTTTGACGGGCATTCTATTGCTCCGGGTGTCCGTCCGGTGTGATGTCGTCCGGACTATTATCTTTGACAGAGTCGGGTTGTTCGGTTTGATTCTCCGTGTTGCCGTGGTCTGGCGATTGTTCACCCTGCTCTAGGGCTGGGTCTATATGATCGATGTTTCTGCCGAGGCGGGATTTGGGGCGGCGCTTACGCCGCCTCTTTGACTGCTTCTCGAGGGGACAACCCTCTGTTGCGTCCTTCCGTTCCTCGTCGTCGTCTTCTTTTGGTGTGTCCACCATGTATACATCATGTGATGAAGTGGGCGTCCAGTGCCCTGTGGGCAGTGGTTCCTGTTCGCCTCCTGCATCCTCGTCCATACCGTCGATGTCTTCGGAGTCGAAGTCGAGCATGTCGGTTAAGTCATCGACAGTGGCTACTAAGTGGGTGGTGGGTGGGCAGCGAATTTCTTCGTCATCCGCATCCCAATCCTACTGGACATAGTTTGGCCAGGACTCTCCTGACAAGGAGAGAGACCTTAATGAGTTCAGTATGTTGCCAAAGGGCGAGTGCTGAAAAATATCCATGGAGGTGAACTCCATGATCGGCGCCCAATCAGATTCGCTAGGAACGGGCGCCGGTGGTTCGGAGTCCGTGGCCGGAGAAGGATCCGACAGTTTGACAATACGGCTCTGATGAAGGGTAAGGTCGATATCTGGCTCGATCGCCGCTGAGGGTAAGGCCTCCGTGGCGGGGTCTATCCACCCGTCCATGGACAGCGCAACTGGCTCCGAATTGAGGGTCGGAGTGGTTGCCGGTGCGATCTCTTGAACGCTGTCTGATGGTAGAGCTAAATCGTACTCATCGTGACCGCGTGACACACAGGGCAGAGGCTCGAATCCATCGAAGATCAAGTCTCTGAGAATATCGGCTGTGTAGTTTAAGCTTTCAAACCTGGCCTGGTGGCCAGGGGCGTAACTTTCGATCTGCTCCAGATGGCCAAGCGAGTTGGCCCGCAGTGCGAAGCCACCGAATACAAAAATCTGTCCGGGGAGAAAAGTCTCACCCTGGACTGCATCGCTAACAATGATCGAAGGAGCCATCAAGCCTAACGGCGACGACACAGAGGAACTCTCAATGAAAGCACCAATGTCGGTGTCAAAACCGGCAGATCTCGGGTAGGGGGTGCCGAACTGTGCGTCTAGGCGGATGGTAAAAGGAGGCAGGGGACACGATGTTTTACCCAGGTTCGGGCCCTCTCGATGGAGGTAAAACCCTACGTCCTTCTTGATTAATATTGATGATATGGGTATTACAAGAGTTGATCTACCACGAGATCGGAGAGGCTAAACCCTAGAAGCTAGCCTATGGTATGATTGTTTGTTATTGTGTCCTACGGACTAAAACCCTCCGGTTTATATAGACACCGGAGAGGGTTAGGGTTACACAAGGTCGGTTACAAAGGAGGAGATATACGTATCCGTATTGCCTAGCTTGCCTTCCACGCCAAGTAGAGTCCCATCCGGACACGGGACGAAGTCTTCAATCTTGTATCTTCATAGTCCAACAGTCCGGCCAAAGGATATAGTCCGGCTGTCCGGAGACCCCCTATTCCAGGACTCCCTCAGTGTTATTAGACGTTGTGTACCTGAGCATGAACAGGAACAGATCCTACGCAAGTGTCACTCCGAAGCTTATGGAGGACACCACGCTGGAGATAGAACTGCACATAAGGTATTGCAATCCGGTTTTTATTGGCCTACTCTCTTCAAGTATGCCCGTAAGTTTGTTGTATCTTGTGATGAATGTCAAAGAATTGGTAATATTAGTAGACGTCAAGAAATGCCTATGAATTATTCACTTGTTATTGAACCATTTAATGTTTGGGGTTTTGATTATATGGGACCTTTTCCTACCTCCAATGGATACACACATATTTTAGTTGATGTTGATTATGTTACTAAGTGGGTAGAAGCTATTCCAACTAGTAGTGTTGATCATAACACCTCTATTAAGATGCTTAAAGAAGTTATTTTTCCAAGGTTTGGAGTCCCTAGATATTTAATGACTGATGGTGGTTCACATTTTATTCATCGTGCTTTCCATAAAATGCTTGTTTAATATGATGTTAATCATAGAATTGCATCTCCTTATCACCAACAGTCTAGTGGTCAAGTAGAATTGAGCAATAGAGAACTCAAATTAATTTTGCAAAAGACTGTTAATAGATCTAGAAAGAATTGGTCCAAGAAACTTGATGATGCATTATGGGCCTATAGAACTGCATATAAAAATCCTATGGGTATGTCTCCATATAAAATGTTCTATGGAAAAGCATGTCACTTACCTCTCGAACTAGAACATAAGGCTTATTGGGCTATTAAAGAGCTCAACTATGATTTCAAACTTGCCGGTGAGAAGAGGTTATTTGACATTAGCTCACTCGATGAATGGAGAACCCAAGCCTACGAGAATGCCAAATTATTTAAAGAAAAAGTTAAAAGATGGCATGACAAAAGAATACAAAAGCGTGAGTTTAATGTAGGTGATTATGTATTGCTATACAACTCTCGTTTAAGATTTTTTGCAGGAAAACTTCTTTCTAAATGGGAAGGTCCTTACGTTATCGAGGAGGTCTATCATTCCGGTGCCATAAAAATCAACAACTTCGAAGGCACCAATCCGAAGGTGGTGAACGGACAAAGAATTAGACATTATATCTCAGGTAATCCTATAAATGTTGAAACCAATGTTATTGAAACCGTAACCCCGGAGGAATACATAAGGGACACTTTCTGGAACGTTTCAGACTCCAAAAGGAATAGGTATGTGGTACGGTAAGTAAACTGACTCCAAAACAATTCTACTGGCAATTTTCTTCCGTTTTGGAATATTTAGAAAAATAGAAAAATAAGAAGCAGTCCGGGAAGGACACGAGGGCTCCACGAGGGTGGAGGGCGCACCCTACCCCCCTGGGCGCGCCCCCCTACCTCGTGGGCACCTCGTGTGCTCTCTGGACTCCGTTTTCTTACGCGTCATGTATTTTGGTCGGTAAAAATTCATTATATAACCTCCCGAAGGTTTTGACCACCGTATCACGCAAAAATCTCATGTTCTTGTTTCGAGTTGTTTTCTGACAGGGTTGTCAAAGCCAAGCATCATGTCGTCTCCCACCTCCTCCAACAATGAGGGCAATGATGCTTGGCTAATGAAGATAGAGCTGAAGAGAGAAGAACCCATGGAGATCAACAAGGATGAAGGGATTAAGAAGGCCACAGAGGACTAAGTTCCGGCAACAGAAGGCATCCTTCAACTTGATCACAATCTTCTTACCCCAACTGAGATCGAAGCTTTCAAGATGATTGAGCTAGCTCGTATACAAAACAAGTATCTCACACGTGAAAATATTTTGTTGAAGGAGCATATCATCGCACTCAAGGGCATTATCCGCAAGTTGGAAGACCTCCTACGCTCGATGTGCGACTACCCATCATCACCACCATCTTCTTCACCAACAAAGGAGACATAATCACATGGGTATGGGCACTCCCCTTGGCAACTGCCAAGCTTGGGGGAGTGCCCCGGTATCGTATCACCATCACTTCTATCTTTACAGTTTTTCTTAGTTCGATCCATTTGGTAATATCTTGATCAAGTAGCATAAAGTTTTAGTATGATCTAGTTGTGAGTTTTGCTTTATGATCCTTCCATGTAATTGAGTCCGTGAGCTATCTATAATAAAGATTAGTGTTGAGTCAAGGGCTTGATTATTTTTCCATGATCTTGAGTGAATAAAATAAAAGAGAAAGAATAAAAAGAAATAAAAGAGATCATATGGATCTTATGGAAAGTAATGAGCTCACATATAAAGAGTATGATGAATAGAAGTTGTTGAGAGTTGACAAACATAATTTTGGTCATCGTTGCAATTAATAGGAAGTAATAAAAAGAGAGAGATCTTCACATATAAATATACTATCTTGGACATCTTTTATGATTGTGAGCACTCATTAAAATATGACATGCTAAAGAGTTGACGTTGGACAAGGAAGACAACATAATGGGTTATGTTTTCTTACATCTGAGATAAATTATATTGGCATGGATCATCGAACATGATTGAGCTTGCCTTTCCCCCTCATGCTAGCCAAATTCTTTGCACCAAGTAGAGATACTACTTGTGCTTCCAAACACCCTTAAACCAGTTTTGCCATGAGAGTCCACCATACCTACCTATGGATTGATTAAGATCCCTCAAGTAAGTTGTCATCGGTGCAAGCAATAAAAAAATTGCCCTCTAAATATGTATGACTTATTAGTGTGGGAGAAAATAAGCTTTATACGATCTTGTGATATGGAAGAAATAAAAGAGACAGACTGCATAATAAAGGTCCATATCACAAGTGGCAATATAAAGTGACATTCTTTCGCATTAAGATTTTGTGCATCTAACCATAAAAGTGCATGACAACCTCTGCGAAGGGCCTATCTTTTACTTTTATCTCCTACCTTGCATAAGAGTCATGGTGATCTTCACCCTTCCTTTTTACATTTTACCTTTTGGCGAGCACAACATGTTGGAAAGATCCTGGTATATATGGCTAATTGGATGTGAGTTTTCATGAACTATTATTGTTGACATTACCCTTGAGGTAAAACATTGGGAGGCAAAACTATAAGCCCCTATCTTTCTCCGTGTCCGATTAAAACTCCATACCCATAAGTATTGCGTGAGTGTTAACAATTGTGAAAGACTATATGATAGTTGAGTATGTGGACTTGCTGAAAAGCTCTTATATTGACTCTTTCTTATGTTATGATAAATTGCAATTGCTCCAATGACTGAGATTGTAGTTTGTTAGTTTTCAATGAAGTTTATGATTCATACTTGAAATTGTGATTTAATTGTTACTCTAGCATAAGAGATCATATGACAAGAATTATATAAGTTGATGTTCTAAGAATGATCATGATGCCCTCATGTCCACATTTTATTTTTATCGACACCTCTATCTCTAAACATGTGGACATATTTTTTGATTTCGGCTTTCGCTTGAGGACAAGCGAGGTCTAAGCTTGGGGGAGTTGATACGTCCATTTTGCATCATGCTTTTATATCGATATTTATTGCATTATGGGTTGTTATTACACATTATGTCACAATACTTATGCCTATTCTCTCTTATTTTACAAGGTTTACATAAAGAGGGAGAATGCCAGCAGCTGGGATTCTGGGTTGGAAAAGGAGCAAATATTAGAGACCTATTCTGCACAACTACAAAAGTCCTGAAACTTCACGGAAGTCATTTTCAGAACATATAAAAAATACTGAGCGCAAGAAGTTCCGTAGGGGGGCCACACCCTGCCCACGAGGGTGGGGGCGCGCCCTACCCCCTGGGCGCGCCCCCCTGCCTTGTGGCCCCCTGGTGGCCCTCCGATGCCCATCTTCTGCTATATGGAGTCTTTCGACGAGGAAAAAATCATAAGCCAGCTTTCGGGGTGAGACTCCGCCGCCACGAGGCGGAACCTTGGCGGAACCAATCTAGGGCTCTGGCAGAGCTGTTCTGCCAGGGAAACTTCCCTCCGAGAGGGGGAAATCATCGCCATCGTCATCACCAACGATCCTCTCATCAGGAGGGGGTCAATCTCCATCAACATCTTTACCAGCAACATCTCCTCTCAAACCCTAGTTCATCTCTTGTATCCAATTCTTGTCTCCAAGTCCGGGATTGGTACCTGTGGGTTGCTAGTAGTGTTAATTAATCCTTGTAGTTGATGCTAGTTGGTTTATTTGGTGGAAGATCATATGTTCAGATCCTATATGCATATTAATACCCCTCTGATTATGAACATGAATATGCTTTGTGAGTAGTTACATTTGTTCCTGAGGACATGGGAGAAGTCTTGCTATTAGTAGTCATGTGAATTTGGTATTCGTTCGATATTTTGATGAGATGCATGTTGTCTCTCCTCTAGTGGTGTTATGTGAATGTCGACTACATGACACTTCACCATTATTTGGGCCTAGAGGAGGGCATTGGGAAGTAATAAGTAGATGATGGGTTGCTAGAGTGACAGAAGCTTAAAACCCTAGTTTATGCGTTGCTTCGTAAGGGGCTGATTTGGATCCATATGTTTCATGCTATGGTTAGGTTTACCTTAATACTTTTGTTGTAGTTGTGGATGCTTGCAATAGAGCTTAATCATAAGTGGGATGCTTGTCCAAGTAAGGACAGTACCCAAGCACCAGTCCAACCACATATCAAATTATCAAAGTACCGAATGTGAATCATATGATCGTGATGAAAACTAGCTTGATGACATTCCCATGTGTCCTCGGGAGTGCTTTTCTCTATATAAGAATTTGTCCAGGCTTGTCCTTTGCTACAAAAAGGATTGGGCCACCTTGCTGCACTTTATTTACTTTTGTTACTTGTTGCTCGTTACCAATTATCTTACCACAAAACTATCTGTTACCTATAATTTCAGTGCTTGCAGAGAACACCTTGTTGAAAACTGCTTATCATTTCCTTCTACTCCACATTGGGTTCGACACTCTTACTTATCAAAAGGACTAAGATAGATCCCCTATACTTGTGGGTCATCACTCCTAGGGGGATAGATTGGTAGGAAAAGACCATCACTCGTCCGCGACCGCCAGTCATAAGGAAAGTAATCAAAGAACACCCCATGCTTCAAATTTGTCACATAACATTCACCATACGTGCATGCTACGGGACTTGCCAACTTCAACACAAGTATTCGTAAATTTCACAATTACTCAACTAGCACACTTCTAATATTACCACCTTTATATCTCAAAACCATCTATCAAGCATCCAACTTCTCTTAGCATTTAAAATTTATAACCAAAGTGAATTACCGTTTTGTTCTAAAGGACTCTCAAAATGATATAAGTGAAGCATGAGAGATCAATTATTTCTATAAAGTAGAACCACCGCCGTGCTCTAAAAGATATAAGCGAAGCACTAGAGCAAAAACTATATAGCTCAAAAGATATAAGTGAAGCAGATAGAGTATTCTAATAAATTCCAATTCATGTGTGTCTCTCCCAAAAGGTGTGTACAGCAAGGATGATTGTGGTAAACTAGAAAGCAAAGACTCAAATCATACAAGACGCTCCAAGCAAAACACATATCATGTGGCGAATAAAAATATAGCTCCAAGTGAAGTTACCGATAGACGAAGACGAAAGAGGGGATGCCTTCCGGGGCATCCCCAAGCTTAGTGTAACGCCCCGGACACACCCGCCGGTGGTCATTACTCCTGGCGGGATCTAGACTGGCCCCACAGATCAATACTAGTCTTTTCTGTGCACTTTGTCCTCACTCATGCGCACCCGGGAGCAACTTCCCGGTCGGTCACCCATCCTGACACTACTCCAAGCTGAGCACGCTTAACTTTGTAGTTTTGTCCGAATGGGCTCCCGGAAAAGAAGGAATTCCTTATTGATATGAGTAGTCTATCATCCCTAATAAGCCAGGCCATCACACTTAGGCTTTTTGGTGTCCTTGGATTTTACCTTGGGGTGCCTTGGGAATACCCAAGCTTAGGCTCCTACCACTCCTTGTTCCATAATCCATCAAATCCTTACCCAAAACTTGAAAACTTCACAACACAAAACTTAAAAGAAAATCTTCGTGAGCTTCGTTAGTAAACGAAAACAAACTACTACTTCAAGGTACTGTAATGAACTCATTCCTGATTTATATTGGTGTTAAACCTACTGTATTCTAACTTTTCTATGGTTCATAAACTCTATTACTAGCCATAGATTCATCAAAATAAGCAAACAACACACGAAAAACAGAATCTGTCAAAAACAGAACTGTCTGTAGTAATCTGTAGGTTTTGAATACTTATGGAACCTCAAATTTTCTAAAATAAATTTCTGGACGTGAGGAACTTATCTATTAATCATCTGCAAAAAGAATTAACTAAATATCACTCTCCAATAAAAAATGGCATCAATTCTTGCGAGCGCTAAAGTTTCTGTTTTTTACAGCAGGATCAAAAAGACTTTCCCCAAGTCTTCCCAGCGGTTCTACTTGGCACAAACACTAATTAAACACAAAAAACACAACCAAAACAGAGGCTAGATAAATTATTTATTACTAAAAAGGGGCAAAAAGCAAGGAATAAAAATAAAATTGGGTTGCCTCCCAACAAGCGCTATCGTTTAACGCCCTTAGCTACGCATAAAAGCAAGGATAGATCTAAGTATTGCCATCTTTGGTAGGCAATTCTTCAATAAGACACCTATAACCCCTAGGAGTCTCTTTCTTTTTATTAATTATCAAACTCCTAGGCACAAAATCAAGAAAATCATTTGTAGCAAAAGGTTCCTTAAGGATAGCAAGAAAGTTGGGGTGAACACTTATGGATTTGAGGTCCGCATTTCCCTTACTAGAAGTTTCACCCTTAATTTTAGGAACATACATCAATTTGGCAATCTTAGCATTAGAAAGAGTGTTTTTCACGGAAGAAAAGGCAGATCCTAGGTTGGTAATAATATCCTCGATTTTATCAATTCTAGTGGAATCTTGATCTATCTTTTCATTAACCATAGGTTCCTTTTCTTTAAAAAAATTAAGAGCCACTCCTACCTTAGATCCGTATTGGGTAATTTGGTTGTGGATCTTTCTATCCAAATTTTCAATCAACTCTACGGTAGCAACTTTATTTTCAATAATTTCAAGTCTTTGCATCACATGTTCCAAAGTTAAAGTAGTTCCATTAACCAAAAGAGGTGGTGGGCCAAACAAATCTATCATAGCATTATAAGAATCAAAAGTATGGCTACCCAAGAAATTTCCTCCGGTAATGGTATCAAGAATATATCTATTCCAAGGTGTGATGCCTACATAAAAATTGCGAAGAAGAACGGAAGTAGATTGCTTCCTAGTAGATCTATTTTGCGCACTGCAAATTCTATACCAAGCATATTTTAGATTTTCTCCCTCCCTTTGTTTAAAATTAAGAACTTCATTCTCGGGAGACAAGGGAGTAGATAAAGGACTAGCCATAACAACGAGGCAAGTGAAAAAGAGGCGAATGGAAAAGAGAGGGCGAATAAAATGGCAAGGGTGAAGTGGGGGAGAGGAAAACGAGAGGCAAATGGCAAATAATGTAATGCGAAGGATAAGAGTTGTGATGGGTACTTGGTATGTCTTGACTTGGTGTAGATCTCCCCGGCAACGGCACCAGAAATCCTTATTGCTACCTATTGAGCACTACGTTGGTTTTCCCTTGAAGAGGACAGGGTGGTGCAGTAAAGCAGCATAAGTATTTCCCTCGGTTTTTGAGAACCAAGGTATCAATCCAGTAGGAGACCACGCGCGAGTCACCTCGTACCTACACAAACAAATAAGAACCTCGCAACCAACGCGATAAAGGGGTTGTCAATCCCTTCACGGCCACTTGCAAGAGTGACATCTGATAGAGATGATGATAATAAGATAAGTATTTTTGGTATTTTTATGATATAGATTGAAAGTAAAGATTGCAAAATAAAATAGATTGGAAACTTGTATGATGGAAAATAGACCCGGGGGCCATAGGTTTCACTAGTGGCTTCTCTCAAGATAGCATAAGTATTATGGTGGGTGAAGAAATTACTGTCGAGCAATTGATAGAAATGCAAATAATTATGAGAATATCTAGGTATGATCATGTATATAGGCATCACATCCGTGACAAGTAGACCGAAACGATTCTGCATCTACTACTCTTACTCCACACATCGACCGCTATCCAGCATGCATCTAGAGTATTAAGTTCATAAGAACAGAGTAACGCCTTAGGTAAGATGACATGATGTAGAGGGATAAACTCATGCAATATGATATAAACCCCATCTTTTTATCCTCGATGGCAACAATACAATACGTGTCGTTTCCCTTTCTGTCACTGGGATCGAGCACCGCAAGATTGAACCCAAAGCTTGTTACACCCACAATGCGGCTATATCTCCCACGTGTCGGGGCATGACTTAGAGGCATAGCCGCATGGTAGGTTTGTCGCAAGAGGGGTAATCTTCACACAATCCCATGTACTGAATAAGAAAGGGATAAAGAGTTGGCTTACAATCGCCACTTCACACATATAGCAAGTTAAACATACAATATCCAGAATACAATCAAGGTCCAACTACGGAACCAAAATAAAAGAAGACAACCCCAAATGCTAGATCCCCGATCGTCCCAACTAGGCTCCACTACTGATCAACAGGAAACGAAACAACACAACGAACACGATCTTCATCGAGCTCCCACTTGAGCTCAGTTGCGTCGCCTGCATTGTCATCATCGGCACCTGCAACTGTTTGGAAGTATCTGTGAGTCACGAGGACTCAGCAATCTCACACCCGCGAGATCAAGACTATTTAAGCTCATGGGTAGGAAAGGGGTAGTAAGGTGGAGCTGCAGCAAGCACTAAGAATATATGGTGGCACACTTACGCAAATAAGAGTGAGAAGAGAAGCAACGCAATGGTCGTGAACTAGAAGTGATCCTGAAACTACTTACGTTCAAGCATAACACAAGAACCATGTTCACTTCCCGAACTCCGCCGAGAAGAGACCATCACGGCTACACACGCGGTTGATGCATTTTAATTAAGTCGAGTGTCAAGTTCTCTACAACCGGACATTAACAAATTCCCATCTGCCACATAACCGCGGGCATGGCTTTCGAAAGTTCAAACCCTGCAGGGGTGTCCCAACTTAGCCCATCACAAGCTCTCATGGTCAACGAAGGATATTCATTCTCCCAGGAAGACCAGATCAGACTCGGAATCCTGGTTACAAGACATTTCGACAATGGTAAAACAAGACCAGCAAGACCGCCCGATGCGCCGACATCCCGATAGGAGCTGCACATATCTCGTTCTTAGGGCAACACCGGATGAGCACTCCATACAACTAAAACCATCCCTCAAGTTTCCCTGAGGTGGCGCTGCAAAGGACTCTAGTTTGGACCAACACTTAGAGAAGCACTGGCCGGGGGGGTTAAAATAAAAATTACCCTCGGGAGCGCGACTCCCAAGGGAAAAGTAGGTGGTTGTGAGGCAAATGGTAAAAACCAAGGTTGGGCCTTGCTGGAGGAGTTTTATTCAAAGTGAACTATCAAGGGGTCCCCATAACACCCAACCATGTAAGGAACGCAAAATCAAGGAACATAACACCGGTATGGCGGAAACTAGGGCGGCAAGAGTGGAAAAAACACCAGGCGTAAGGCCGAGCCTTCCACCCTTTACCAAGTATATAGATGCATTAATTAAATAAGAGATATTGTGATATACCAACATATCCATGTTCCAACTTGGAACAATCTTCATCTTCACCCGCAACTAGCAATGCTATAAGAGGGGCTGAGCAAAAGCGGTATCATAGCCAAACAACGGTTTGCTAGGAAAGGTGGGTTAGAAGCTTGACATGGCAATATGGGAGGCATGATATAGCAAGTGGTAGGTAGCGCGGCATAGCAATAGAGCGCTCAACAAGCAAGCAAATATAGAAGTGATTTCGAGGGTATGGTCATCTTGCCTGAGATCCCGCAGGGAAGAAAAACGAGTCCATGAAGAAGACAAGCGGACGTAGTCGACCGAATCCTCACAACTCCGGAATGAAACCGAAGTTAACAAGAGAAGCTACCCGGAAAGAAGCAAGCAACGTAGTAAACAACCATCACATAAACATGGCATGATGCACAACCAAGTATGATGCATGTCCAGTTTAATGAGGCATGGCATGGCAATATGCACAAACAACACTACAAGTTAAGTGGAGCTCAATATGCAACGAGTTGCATATTGACGAAACACCACAACAATTATTTATTTCTCACCCGTTTAAGTACTCAACAATATTAAATGTTGGTTAGCATGGCAAGGGGTGAAGCAAATGAAAACTACCTATCTAGGCAAGTTTAAATGAGGCCGGAAATAACAAACAACAATTCCGGAAAATCCTCATATGCATATATTAGGTTTGGTACTGATCTGCCCTAAGCATAATTTTAGAGTTGCTAAACATGCAAAGAAGAGTGCACCATGTTAAACTAGGCATTTTTCTACCCCATTTACATATAAAGTTTGTTACGTTTGGAGCTACGGTTATCTAGTTATGAATTAAAGCATTTTAACATTGCATTATGCAAAATAAACACAAGCAGCATTTTAAACATTTTAAACATTCAGGAAAGTTGGATATTATGAAACTAGATGAAAAACTAAGCATTTTACATATATAATTTATTTTAAAAAGATGCACCGTTTGTGAGTTATGATATGCATGAACAACAGGTTTTTTTGTAAAATAGTAAATTGCGGATAAATGGACAAAATGCAGAACGGAAAAAAACATGACCTGGGCCGAATCTGGCTGGCCCGAGTGTACAGGAGAGGGGCTACTCACATTGAGCCTGGCTCGGTCGGAAGCAGAGGAGGCCTGGCGCTGGCTGTGGTTGCTGGGCCGGCCCGCTGGACGCGGTTGCTGGGTCCACGGAGGAGCAGGCTCGGCCTCGGGTGGGTCATGGCCCACCTGGACGCTGACACGGAGGGAGACGGGATCGGGGCTCCTCCCGATCCGACCGACGCACGGCATCGCTCGCCGGTGATAGCGACGGGGATGACAAGGTCGGAGGCGGATCCGACAAGGGGGAAGCAGAAGAGGCGGCGGACGGTGCGAAGAGGTCGGATCTGGGTCAAGGAGCTCACCGGGGCTCCATTCCCGGCGACGGCGAGGGGTCCCGCGAAAGCTCGTAGGAGCTCCATGTCTGCGGTGGCGCGGGGCGGGATACGGCGTGGAGGAGAGAGACTCGGGGCGGAGGCGAGCAGGCGACGTCGGACGGCGGAGCTGGAGGTGCACGAGGGCGGCGGTCGCCGGCGCGGGGTGAGGTCGCTGGAGGTCGGCACGGGAGCAGCAAGGCGATGCAGATCGGGCGGAGTGGCGCTCGGGCCTTGGATGGGCTCGGGCGGGCCTTGCGTGGGCCTGAGCGGGCCACGGCGGCGCGGGGAGACAGGGGAACACGTGGCCTCTCCGGATTGGCCGCGGGAGGCGGCTGGCGACAGCTCGGCCAACGGCGGCGCGCCATGTGGCGATATTGTGGTGGCTGGAGCCGGAAAACAAGGTGGAGGCGGCGGCTGATGATTAGGGGTGCGGAATTTTAGGAGGAGGGGCAGGTAGCTGCCCAAAATGGAAGGGGGGTGGTTTATATAGGGCAGGTTCTAGGGTTAGGGGGGTTTTTGGACCGTGCGATCGCCATCGGACGGCTCCGATCAGAGGAGGGGTTAGGTGGGCTGCAGGTGGGCTGTGCTAGAGAGAGATGGGCTGAGAAGAAAGGAGAGAGAGCAGCCCGGCAACGGTTTCCGGAGACCGAAAACGTCCGACGATAGACCGGCTATACTGCCGCTATAAGTTTAATGGTTGGGCTATCAAACAAGCTCCGAATGCGATGAAACTTGGCAGGCGGCCTACCTACAACATAACAAGACCACACGCCAACTTTCAACCCATTCTGAGAACATTTTCCGGCCACTTACAAAATAATATTTCGGAGGTGCCGCGGGCGCGTGCAAGTGTGTTTTAGCTCAGAACGGACAACGGAAAGAACTGAGAGACCCGGATGGATGCAAGTTTTGAAAACATGATGATTCAATGCACATGATGACATTATGAAATGCAACACACAAGAAAAAGACATGGCAATGTCGGCGAATATCTGGAAGACACCTGGCGCATCAGACTCGGGGCGTCACAACACTCCACCACTACAAGAGGATCTCGACCCGAGATCCTAGGGATGGCACCGGAGAGAAATGGACAAGGAAGAGGTGAGGTGAAACTAAGTTGCTTCTTTGACAAATGAGTGAAACCAAAGAACCTTGAGAGGTTGAACAAATTGAAAGAAGGAATGTAATGAAGATGAACAAAGTTGAAAACACTCCGTTAGAAAAGAGGAACAAGGAACATTACAAGAACCTTGTAGGTTGAAAGACATAAGAAAAAGGGTTGCAATGGACAAGAAGTACATGCAAGATTCCGGTAGAAACAAGATGTACAAGGAATGATAAAGATCAATTACGACAACACCTCTGTTGGAAACGGAAGGCAATAATATGAACTTGGCAAAATGAAAGCACTTAGATGAGAGTCCGGTTAGAAGAGGAATGATAGACAGAACACTCCGGTTAAAACAAGATAGAGAAGGGAAAAGAATGATATAATTTGGGCAGCACTCAGACTGTAAATGGAAGGAATTGAACATGAACTTGACAATATGAGAGGATACTTGACGAAATCAACAACACATTGCCTCCGGAACTATTGAAAGAATGGCACAAGGGGTAAGAAAGATTTTAGACAGCACTCTGGTAGAAAAGAGGCAAAACTTGACAGAATGGGAAGCACTTGAAAAGAGGGCATGACACTCTGGTTAAATGGATAAGCACGAAAAAAACATGGTCCTCACAATCTGAGATGATGAGTGAAGAGAGCAACATCACAATGCCTCCGGAAGGAAGAATAGAAGATATATCATTGGAATAACAAAATGGAGAAGAAAATGCCAACTTCTGCCACAAATGAGCTTGAAGAAGCATCTTTAGGAGAAGGGTCGAACGGAGTTGTTGGAAAACCAACAACAAAAGATATGATTTCCAATGGTCTTAAGGAAAACATCCCCAAATTATGAGGTGAAGACCAGCCACTAACGAAATCAATCAGTTGGATTGAGATCAACAAGGAGATGAAAACTCCTTCATCGAGATGAGAAGCAGAAATTGGATCATAGATAAGCACCATAAAGGCAACATTCCCAATGGAAGGCTTTAGGTGAAATCTATACCAAGATAACTCTAATGAAAATATTGATGGACTTAAGATATCTCATTCCTGAGAACTTGTGAATCATGAAACACGAAGGGAAATTACCAAGAATGACATAACACCATCACAAAAGATAAGGTAGAAAGAATTGCACTTCAGAATGCAAGATGAAGAATGCTTGAACTCCTCAAAACAAAACATGTGTTGAACACCATGTTTATTTTAGAGTATAGTTTGGCGGATCTTAGATTCGAGAGAAAACTTGAAGAACAATTGAAGAATGAAAGGAAACCTTGATGAACCACCAAGTTGATCCTCCATGAAGAACTCCGGTAATAAAAGAATGATCAAAAAGAATAAGATTGAAGCCTTGCAATGATTAGATGGAGCTTCGTGATGATATAATTGAGAGATCTTGGAACTCCGGGGAAGAAAGATGAACAAATGAAATCAAGAATCTTGATGAACCTCTGGAATAAGGAATTGAATTCACTCGATGAAACAAGAATAAGAATTACATTATGCTTATCCTTCACCAATTTAAATTGATGACAAGCAACGGATTTGGCATACTACTTATTCTCGTAGAACGGATTAAGATAGATATGGCGCAAACTTGGGAAGGTCTTCAACGAACCACCGGTAGGATTCGGAAACAACGAATGAATTGATATGAAAACGAAGGAAGAAGAATCTTGAACAAACCACCTTAAGAATTGAAAACGAACGAAGTAAAAGGGGTGTATCACCGGTAAGAATTAGAGAACAAATGAAGATACTTGAGGGAATTTGATACAAGAGAACGAAGAGATCACGAGCTGATTAGATAATACTTGAACGATGCACCGGTAAGATTTGGAGAACGAGAGCTGGAGGCTGGAATGAATAAATCTTCTGAAATGATAGCCTCCGGAGAATCAAACTGACAAAGGTTCCTGAAATGCTCCGGATGGATGAAAAGAATTCTCACAAACAGAAATAATTATGATAGGATGGCAACAACTTGAACTACACATCTCTAAGAGAACGGATAAGATTTGGAGGAAAAACTCTTCTTTGGTCATCAAAATCCGAGAATGACGACGAGAAACACCACCATGAATTTTTGAGACACTCTGGAATAATTAAAATAGGAAAGGTTGAGCCAAAGATGAAAAGAATTTGAAAGATCCTGGAGAAAGACATTTGACTGATGACAAATCATTCTTACATCAAACTTTGAAATGAATTTGAGAATAACTCCGAGAAAATTACAAGAGTCAGGTAAGATCCTGGGAAAAGACCTGTGGGTTAAGGCCCACTCAAAAGAAATATCGTTGAACGATTACTTGAAAGGAAGGTTGCACTGGTTGATTTAAATGGCTTGAATGACATAACATCCTCGAAAGAGCTAGAGCGAATTGAGAATGGAAACTTGAATCTTCTGAGATATCTTCAGCATTCCGGAAACAATTGAATAGCGAGAAGTGGATGATTAAGAGGTGCACCGGCATGAGAAAGCATTTGAACCGAGGAAAAGGATATGATCGACAAAGCTTTAATTAAATCCATCAAAGAAGAAAAGAGAACGGAGAATGTTGAACTTGTAAAGCATCTTCATGAGAACCACTGGGTAAGAACATTGACGGAAAAGAATGGAGAGAATTCACTCAATAAAATGGATACTAGATTAATAAATCTGAGTCCTTGAAGAAAAAGGGGTGGGAGGGCAGGAAAAATAAAAGCAACATGGGACGGATGGAACAAATAACGTTGAGAAGACTTTGAGTTGATCTTGCGGATGGGAAAATGATAGGATCATCTTGAAGAGAATCACACCGGTTGGAAAGAATTGACAAGACAATCTCGATAAACGAGAAGGATTAGTATTCACATAGGAATATGAGAACACCGCTTGTAAAAGGTATGGAATCACACTTGACTTTGAAGCAACTCGAATACCAAAACTCAACACAAAACAAAGGATTGGCTTGCAGAATAAGCCGGAACAAACATATGATAGATCCCATATCATATCATGTGTCTGTTGGAAAGATATCCTACGTGATACTTGAATTCCCACTTATAAACTCCTGAAATTTTCTGGTTATGCAATCAGGTATTGGGGATACAGGGGAAGCATAATATCTCACACAAAACTAGCAAATCCTACATCCAGTTGTATCCATCCTTAAACACATAACCAAGAAACCTTCGGAAATCATTTACCTCAACCTTCGAAAAGCATCCGTTATATGAGTTATGGCAATACTCCCGAACTCCCGCCCCAGTACTGGGTGGCGTCGAGGTTATCTCACCAACAACTGCATAAAAGAGATTTTCGATGTCGGCGAACTCACGTATTCTAGAATTGCAACGATAAAATTGTGACAACAACACCTTGGAGCTCAACTCCCCGGGACACTGCCACAACTCCTAAATGTCAGGAGGCACCAAGAAAAATGTTCTCGTCACAAAACCATCGGAACGATTCCAAGATACCTGCGTGATCCTAAAAAAATTCGTGAAATTTGAGGAGAGAAGAGTCAAAACTCTACGTCAGGAGGCCTCACCAGAGCGACGAAGCGACTGAGGAGTAAAAGGAATCCTACTCTCCGATATATATAATCTTAAGACTCAAAACATTTTGTTCTAGACTCAACAACGCCAGCGATTCGATCAAGCAGGGGGCTCCTAAGTCGGGGAAGGCTCTGATTACCAACTTGTTACACCCACAATGCGGCTATATCTCCCACGTGTCGGGGCACGACTTAGAGGCATAGCCGCATGGTAGGTTTGTCGCAAGAGGGGTAATCTTCACACAATCCCATGTACTGAATAAGATAGGGATAAAGAGTTGTCTTATAATCGCCACTTCACACATATAGCAAGTTAAACATACAATATCCAGAATACAATCAAGGTCCGACTACGGAACCAAAATAAAAGAAGACAACCCCAAATGCTAGATCCCCGATCGTCCCAACTGGGCTCCACTACTGATCAATAGGAAACGAACCAACACAACGAACACGATCTTCATCGAGCTCCCACTTGAGCTCAGTTGCGTCGCCTGCATTGTCATCGTCGGCACCTGCAACTGTTTGGAAGTATCTGTGAGTCACGAGGACTCCGCAATCTCACACCCGCGAGATCAAGACTATTTAAGCTCATGGGTAGGAAAGGGGTAGTGAGGTGGAGCTGCAGCAAGCACTAAGCATATATGGTGGCTAACTTACGCAAATAAGAGCGAGAAGAGAAGCAACGCAACAGTCGTGAACTAGAAGTGATCCTGAAGCTACTTACGTTCAAGCATAACACAAGAACCATGTTCACTTCACGGACTCCGCCGAGAAGAGACCATCACGGCTACACACGCGGTTGATGCATTTTAATTAAGTCATGTGCCAAGTTCTCTACAACCGGACATTAACAAATTCCCATCTGCCACATAACCGCGGGCACAGCTTTCGAAAGTTCAAACCCTGCAGGGGTGTCCCAACTTAGCCCATCACAAGCTCTCATGGTCAACGAAGGATATTCATTCTCCCAGGAAGACCCGATCAGACTCGGAATCCCGGTTACAAGACATTTCAACAATGGTAAAACAAGACCAATAAGACCACCCGATGCGCCGACATCCCGATAGGAGCTGCACATATCTCGTTCTTAGGGCAACACCGGATGAGCACTCAGTACAACTAAAACCAGCCCTCAAGTTTCCCTGAGGTGGCGCTGCAAAGGACTCTAGTTCAGACCAACACTTAGAGAAGCACTGGCCGGGGGGGTTAAAATAAAGATGACCCTCGGGAGCGCGACTCCCAAGGGAAAAGTAGGTGGTTGTGAGGCAAATGGTAAAACCAAGGTTGGGCCTTGCTGGAGGAGTTTTATTCAAAGCGAACTATCAAGGGGTCCCCATAACACCCAACCATGTAAGGAACACAAAATCAAGGAACATAAGACTAGTGTGACGGAAACTAGGGCGGCAAGAGTGGAACAAAACACCAGGCATAAGGCTGGGACTTCCACCCTTTACCAAGTATATAGATGCATTAATTAAATAAGAGATATTGTGATATCCCAACATATCCATCTTCCAATATGGAACAATCTTCATCTTCACCTGCAACTAGCAACGCTATAAGAGGGTTGAGCAAAAGCAGTATCATAGCCAAACAATGGTTTGCTAGGAAAGGTGGGTTAGAGGCTTGACATGGCAATATGGGAGGCATGATATAGCAAGTGGTAGATAGCACGGCATAGCAATAGAGCAATCAACTAGGAAGCAAAGATAAAAGTGATTTTGAGGGTATGGTCATCTTGCCTGAGATCCCACAAGGAAGAACAACGAGTCCATGAAGAAGACAAGCGGACGTAGTCGAACGAATCCTCACAACTCCGGAACGAAACCGAAGTTAACGAGAGAAGCTACCCGGAAAGAAGCAAGCAACATAGTAAACAACCATCACATAAACATGGCATGATGCACAACCAAGTATGATGCATGTCCAGTTTAATGAGGCATGGCATGGCAATATGCACAAACAACACTACATGTTAAGTGGAGCTCAATATGCAACATGTTTCATATTGACGAAACACCACAACAATTATTTAGTTCTCTCCCGTTTAAGTACTCAACAATATTAAATGTTGGTTAACATGGCAAGGGGTGAAGCAAATGAAAACTACCTATCTAGGCAAGTTTAAATGAGGCTGGAAATAACAAAGAACAATTCCGGAAAATCCTCATATGCATATATTAGGTTTGGTACTGAACTGCCCTAAGCATAATTTTAGAGTTGTTAAACATGCAAAGAAGAGTGCACCGTGTTAAACTAGGCATTTTTCTACCCCATTTACATATAAAGTTTGTTAAGTTTGGATCTACGGTTATTTAGTTATGAATTAAAGCATTTTAACATGGCATTATGCAAAATAAACACAAATAACATTTTAAACATTTCAAACATTCAGGAAAGTTGGATATTATGAAGCTAGATGAAAAACTAAGCATTTTACATATATAATTTATTTTAAAAAGATGCACCGTTTGTGAGTTATGATATGCATGAACAACAGGGGGTTTTCTGTAAAACGGTAAACTGCGGATAAATGGACAAAACGCATAACAGAAAAAAAAAACATGACCTGGGCCGAATCTGGCTAGCCTGAGTGTACAGGAGAGGGGCTGCTCACATTGAGCCTGGCCCGGTCGGAAGCAGAGGAGGCCTGGCGCTAGCAGCGGTTGCTGGGCCGGCCCGCTGGACGAGGTTGCTGGGTCCGCGGAGGAGCGGGTTGGGCCTCGGGTGGGTCGCGGCCCACCTGGACGCAGACGCGAGGGAGACGGGATCGGGGCTCCTCCCGATCCGAACGATGCACGGCGTCGCTCGCCGGTGAGGGCGACGCGGACGACAAGGTCGGAGGCGGATCCGACGAGGGGGAAGCAGAAGAGGCGGCGGACGGCGCGAAGAAGCCGGATCTGGGTCAAGGAGCTCGTTCGGGCTCCATTCCCGACGACGGCGAGGGGTCCCGCGAAAGCTCATCGGAGCTCCATGTCAGCGGCGGCGCGGGGTGGGATACGGCGTGGAGGAGAGAGACTCGGGGCGGAGGCGAGCAGGCGACGTCGGATGGCGGAGCTGGAGTGCGCACGAGGGCGGCGGTCGTCGGCGCGGGGCGAGGTCGCTGGAGGTCGGCACGGGAGCAGCAAGAGGATGCAGATCGGGTGGAGCGGCGCTCGGGCCCCGGATTGGCTCGGGCGGGCCTTGCGCGGGCCTGAGCGGGCCACGGCGGCGCGGGGAGACAAGGGAACGCGTGGCCTCTCCGGATTGGCCGCGGGAGGCAGCTGGTGACGGCTCGGCCAACGGCGGCGCGCCATGTGGCGATATTGTGGTGGCTGGCGCCGGAAAACGAGGTGGAGGCGGCGGCTGATGATTAGGGGCACGGAATTTTAGGAGGAGGGGTAGGTAGCTGCCCAAAATGGAAGGGGAGGTGGTTTATATAGGGCATGTTCTAGGGTTAGGGGGTTTAGGGGGGTTTTTGGACCGTGCGATCGCCATCGGACGGCTCCGGTCAGAGGAGGGGTTAGGTGGGCTGTGCTAGAGAGAGATGGGCTGAGAAGAGAGGAGAGAGAGCAGCCCGACAACGGTTTCCGGAGACCGAAAACGTCTGACGATAGACCGGCTATACTATCGCTATAAGTTTAACGGTTGGGCTATCAAACGAGCTCCGAATATGATGAAACTTGGCAGGCGGCCTACCTTCAACATAACAAGACCACACGCCAACTTTCAACCCATTCCGAGAACATTTTCCGGCCACTTATAAAATAATATTTCGGAGGTGCCACAGGCGCGTGCAAGTGTGTCTCGGCTCAGAACGGACAACGGAAAGAACTGAGAGACCCGAACGGATGCAAGTTTTGAAAACATGATGATGTAATGCACATGATGACATGATGAAATGCAACACGCAAGCAAAATACATGGCAACGTCGGCGAATAACTGGAAGACACCTGGCGCATCAGACTCGGGGCATCACAAAGCTAAGCACTTCTCCCATTGCAAGAAAGATCAATCTAGTAGGCTAAACCAAATTTATAATTCGAAGAGACTTGCAAAGATAAACCAATCATACATAAAAGAATTCAGATAAGATTCAAATATTGTTCATAGATAATCTAGATCATAAACCCACAATTCATCGGATCTCGACAAACACACCGCAAAAAGAAGAGTTACATCGAATAGATCTCCAAGAGAATCGAGGAGAACTTTGTATTGAGATCCAAAGGGAGAGAAGAAGCCATCTAGCTACTAGCTATGGACCCGAAGGTCTGAGGTAAACTACTCACACATCATTGGAGGGGCCATGGAGTTGATGTAGAGGCCCTCCGTGATCAATGCCCCCTCCGGCGAAGCTCCGAAAAAGGCCCCAAGATGGGATCACTTGGGTACAGAAGGTTGCGGTGGTGGAAATAGGGTTTCGTGGTGCTCCTAGATGTTTGCGGGGTATGTGAACATATATAGGAGGAAGAAGTTGGTCGGTGGAGCAACGAGGGGCCCACGAGGGGGGAGGGCGCGCCCAGGTGGTAGGCGCGCCACCCTGCCTCGTGGCCGCCTCGTTGATTGCTTGACATCTACTCCAAGTCCTCTGGATCACGTTTGTTCCAAAAATCACGTTCCCAAAGAATTCATTCCGTTTGGACTCCATTTGATATTCCTTTTCTACGAAACACTGAAATAGGCAAAAAAACAACAATTTGGGCTAGGCCTCCGGTTAATAGGTTAGTCCCAAAAATAATATAAAAGTGTAAAATAAATCCCATTAACATCCAAAACAGATAATATAATAGCATGTAACAATCAAAAATTATAGATACGTTGGAGACGTATCACTATGTTTGATGAAGATGATATTTTTAGTCCCCCAAGTTTTGATGAGCAAATTTATTTTGATGAGAGCATGCCCCCTATTTATGATGATTATTGTGATGAAACGTATACTATAAAGAATAATGATATCCATGAAACTTGTCATCATGATTTTAACTTTCAATTGGATTATGCCTCACATGATAGTTATTTTGTTGAGTTTGCTCCCACTACTATTCATGAGAAGAAATTTGCTTATGTGGAGAGTAATAAAAATTCTATGCTTGTAGATCATGAAAAGAATGCTTTATGTGATAGTTATATTGTTGAATTCATTCATGATGCTACTGAAAATTATTATGAGGGAGGAATATATGCTTGTAGGAATTGCAATAATACCAAGTTTCCTCTCTATGTTCTTAAAGTTTTGAAGTTATGCTTGTTTTGCTTTCCTATGCTAGTTGATTCTTGTTCCCATAAATTGTTTGCTCACAAAATCCCTATGCATAGGAAGTGGTTTAGACTTAAATGTGCTAGTAATATTCTTCATGATGCTCTCTTTATGTTTCAATTCTTATCTTTTATGTGAGCATCATTGAAATCATCATGCCTAGCTAGGGGCGTTAAACGATAGCGCTTGTTTGGAGGCAACCCAATTTTATTTTTGCTCTTTGCTTTTTGTTCCTGTTTAGTGATAAATAATTCATCTAGCTTGTGTTATGATTGTGTTTTTTATGTTTTAATTAGTGTTTGTGCCAAGTAAAGCCTTTAGGATCTTCTTGGGTGATTGTTGTTTGATCTTGCTGATAAAAATAGAAAGTATGCGTTCACGAAAATGATTATCATTTTTTACCAGAGAGCGATAAAATACCAATTCCAACTGCAGTAGATCAATATAATTTTTATCGTGGTCGTCCCAATTTTTCAGAATTTTTGGTATTACAGAAGTATTCGGGAGTTACAGATTACTACAGACTGTTCTGTTTTTGACAGATTATGTTTTCTATGTGTTGTTTGCTTATTTTGATGAATCTATGAGTAGCATCGGAGGGTATGAACCATAGAGAAGTTGGAATACAATAGATATTACACCAGTATAAATAAAGAATGAGTTCACTACAGTACCAAAAGTGGTGATTTTACTTTCTTATACTAACGGAGCTTACGAGTTTTCTGTTGAGTTTTGTGTTGTGAAGTTTTCAAGTTTTGGGTAAAGATCTGATGGACTATGGAATAAGGAGTGGCAAGATCCTAAGCTTGGGGATGCCCAAGGCACACCAAGGTAAAATTCAAGGACAGCCAAGAGCCTAAGCTTGGGGATGCCCCGGATGGCATCCCCTCTTTCGTCTTCGTTCATCGGTAACTTCGCTTGAGGCTATATTTTTATTCACCACGTGATATGTTTTGCTTGGAGCGTCATTATAATTTTGTTTTGATTGTTGTTTGAATAAAATACCAAGATCAGAAATTCTTAAATGTTAGAGAGTCTTCACATAGTTGCATAATTATTCGACTACTCATTGAGCTTCACTTATATCTTTTGGATTAGTTTGTCATTTGCTCTAGTGCTTCACTTATATCTTCTTAGAGCACGATGGTGGTTTTATTTTGAAGAAATAGATGAACTCTCATGCTTCACTTATATTATTTTGAGAGTCTTTAGAAAAAGCATGGTAATTTGCTTTGGTTATGAATTTAGTCTTAATATGATAGGCATCCAAGAGGGATATAATAAAAACTTTCATATAGAGTGCATTGAATACTATGAGAAGTTTGATACTTGATGATTGTTTTGAGATATGAAGATGGTGATATTAGAGTCGTGCTAGTTGAGTAATTGTGAAATTGAGAAATACTTGTGTTGAGGTTTGCAAGTCCCGTAGTATGCACGTACGGTAATCGTTGTGCGACAAATTTGAAGCATGAGGTGTTTCTTTGATTGCCTTCCTTATGAGTGGCGGTCGGGGAAGAGCGATGGTCTTTTCCTACCAATCTATCCCCCTAGGAGCATGCGTGTAGTGCTTGGTTTTGATGACTTGTAGATTTTTGCAATAAGTATGTGAGTTCTTTATGACTAATGTTGAGTCCATGGATTATACGCACTCTCACCCTTCCACCATTGCTAGCCTCTCTTGTGCCGCGCAACTTTCGCCGGTACCATAAACCCATCATTTACCTTCCTCAAAACAGCCACCATGCCTACCTATTATGACATTTCCATAGCCATTTCGAGATATATTGCCATGCAACTTTCCACCGTTCTGTTTATTATGACACGCTTCATCATAGTCATATTGCTTTGCATGATCATATAATTGACATCCTATTTGTGGCATGGCCACCATTCATAATTTTTCATACATGCCACTCTTGATTCATTGCACATCCCGGTACACGGCCGGAGGCACTCACATAGAGGCATATTATGTTCTAAGTATCGAGTTGTAATTCTTGAGTTGTAAGTAAATAAAAGTGTGATGATCTTCATTATTAGAGCATTGTCCCATGTGAGGAAAGGATGATGGAGACTATGATTCCCCCACAAGTAGGGATGAGACTCCGGACAAAAAAAGAGGCCAAAAAAGAGAAAGGAGAAGGCCCAAACAAAAAAATGAGAGAAAAAGAAAGAAGGGGCAATGTTACTATCCTTTTTCCACACTTGTGCTTCAAAGTAGCACCATGATCTTCATGATAGAGAGTCTCTTATGTTGTCACTTTCATATACTAGTGGGAATTTTTCATTATAGAACTTGGCTTGTATATTCCAATGATGGGCTTCCTCAAATTTCCCTAGGTCTTCGTGAGCAAGCAAGTTGGACGCACACCCACTTAGTTTCTTTTGTTGAGCTTTCATACATTTATAGCTCTAGTGCATCCATTGCATGGCAATCCCTACTCACTCACATTGATATCTATTAATGGGCATCTCCATAGCCCATTGATATGCCTAGTTGATGTGAGACCATCTTCCTCTTTTTTGTCTCCTCCACAACCACCATTCTATTCCACCTATAGTGTTATGTCCATGGCTCGCGCTCATATATTGCGTGAAAGTTGAAAAAGTTTGAGAATACTAAAGTATGAAACAATTGATTGGCTTGTCATCGGGGTCGTGCATGATTGGAGCATTTTGTGTGACGAAAACGTAGCATAGCCAAACTATATGATTTTGTAGGTATGAGCTTTCTTTGGTTATGTTATTTTGAGAAGACATAATTGCTTGGTTAGTATGCTTGAAGTATTATTATTTTTATGTCAATATTAAACTTTTGTCTTGAATCTTTCGGATCTGAACATTCATGCCACAATAAAGAAAATTACATTGAAAAATACCTTAGGTAGCATTCCACATAAAAAATTCTGTTTTTATCATTTACCTACTCGAGGACGAGTAGGAATTAAGCTTGGGGATGCTTGATACGTCTCCAACGTATCTATAATTTTTGATTTTTCCATGCTATTATAGTATCCATCTAGGATGTTTTATATGCATTTATATGCTATTTTATATGATTTTTGGGACTAACCTATTAACCTAGAGCCCAATGCCAGTTTCTGTTTTTTCCTTGTTTTTGAGTTTTACAGAAAAGGAATACCAAACGGAGTCCAATTGACGTGCCAATTTTTGATGATTTTTTATGGACCAAAAAAAGCCCCCAGAGTAAAAGAGTTGGGCCAGAAGAGTCCCGAGCCATCCACGAGGGTGGGGGTGTGCCCTACCCCCCTAGGCGTGTCCCCCTATCTCGTGGACGACTCGGAGACCCCCCCCCCCTGACGTGAGACCTACGCCAAAAATTCCTATAAATACAGAAACCTCCAGAAAATAACCTAGATCGGGAGTTATGCCGCCACAAGCCTCTGTAGCCACCAAAAACCAATCGGGACCCTGTCCGGCACCCTGCCGGAGGGGGGATCCATCACCGGTGTCCATCTTCATCATCCTGGCACTCTCCATGACAAGGAGGGAGTAGTTCAGCCTCGGGGCTGAGGGTATGTACCAGTAGCTATGTGTTTTATCTCTCTATCTCTCATGTTCTTGATTCGGCACGATCTTGATGTATCGCAACCATTGCTATTATAGTTGGATCTTATGATGTTTCTCCCCCTCTACTCTCTTGTAATGGATTGAGTTTTCCCTTTGAAGTTATCTTATCGGATTGAGTCTTTAAGGAATTGAGAACACTTGATGTATGTCTTGCATGTGCTTATCTGTGGTGACAATGGGATATTCACGTGATCCACCTGATGTATGTTTTGGTGATCAACTTGCGAGTTCCGTGACCTTGTGAACTTATGCATAGGGGTTGGCACACATTTCTGTCTTGACTCTCCGGTAGAAAATTTGGGGCACTCTTTGAAGTTCTTTGTGTTGGTTGAATAGATGAATCCGAGATTGTGTGATGCATATCGTATAAGCATACCCACAGATACTTGAGGTGACATTGGAGTATCTAGGTGACATTAGGGTTTTGGGTGATTTGTGTCTTAAGGTGTTATTCTAGTACGAACTCTAGGATAGATCGAACGGAAAGAATAGCTTCGTGTTATTTTACTACGGACTCTTGAATAGATCAATCAGAAAGGATAACTTTGAGGTGGTTTCGTACCCTACAATAATCTCTTCGTTTGTTCTCCACTATTAGTGACTCTTTGTTGCATGTCTAGGGATAGTTATATGATCCAATTATGTTATTATTGTTGAGAGAACTTGCACTAGTGAAAGTATGAACCCTAGGCCTTATTTCAACACATTGCAATACCGTTTTGCTCACTTTTATCATTAGTTACCTTGCCGTTTTTCTATTTTTAGATTAGAAAAACCACTATCTACCATCCATATTGCACTTGTATCACCATCTCTTCGCCGAACTAGTGCACCTATACTATTTACCATTGTATTGGGTGTGTTGGGGACACAAGAGACTCTTTGTTATTTGGTTGCAGGGTTGTTTGAGAGAGACCATCTTCATCCTACGCCTCCCACAGATTGATAAACCTTAGGTCATCCACTTGAGGGAAATTTGCTACTATCCTACAAACCTCTGCACTTGGACGCCCAACAACGTCTACAAGAAGAAGGTTGTGTAGTAGACATCAAGGGGTAGACAGGCGCATGGCCGGCTCTGCCATGGTGGCAGCTGGCGGCGAGGCAGAGGCATCACCTCGGGAGAGCAACGCCGACCTGCCCTTCTTTGGGACCCCCAGCTTCAGCTTCTTCGGAGGGGTGCCCCTAGACCTTGTGGTGACCCCGGCGGAGCGTGGAGACTCCCTGACCGGGTGCTCGCCGGCGTCGTTGTCGTCGGAAAGGACACGAAGGAGTTCGGTCTGGCGCACGGGGGAGAGGTCTCCCCCTCACTTTCCAGGGTTGCCTCCGAGTCCGCCCTCTCCTCCTTGACGGACTTGTCGGAGGACACCGTCACCGGGGAGTGATATGTCTCCAACGTATCTATAATTTTTGATTGCTCCATGCTATATTATCTACTGTTTTGGACATTATTGGGCTTTATTATCCACTTTTATATTATTTTTGGGACTAACCTATTAACCGGAGGCCCAGCCCAGAATTGCTGTTTTTTGCCTATTTTAGGGTTTCGAAGAAAAGGAATATCAAAAAGAGTCCAAACGGAATGAAACCTTCGGGAACGTGATTTTCTCACCGAATACAACTCGGGAGACTTGGACCCTACATCAAGCCAGCTAACAGGAGCCCACGAGGTAGGGGCGCGCCTACCCCCCCCCCCCCAGGCGCGCCCTCCACTCTCGTGGGGCCCCTGTTGCTCCACCGACGTACTTCTTCCTCCTATATATACCCACGTACCCCCAAACGATCAGAACAGGAGCCAAAAACCTAATTCCACTGTCGTAACTTTCTGTATCCACGAGATCCCATCTTGGGGCCTGTTCCAGAGCTCCGCCGAAGGGGGCATCGATCACGGAGGGCTTCTACATCAACACCATAGCCTCTCCGATGAAGTGTGAGTAGTTTACTTCAGACCTACGGGTCCATAGTTAGTAGCTAGATGGCTTCTTCTCTTTTTGGATCTCAATACAATGTTCTCCCCCTCTCTTGTGGAGATCTATTCGATGTAATCTTCTTTTTGCGGTGTGTTTGTTGAGACCGATGAATTGTGGGTTTATGATCAAGTCTATCTATGGATAATATTTGAATCTTCTCTGATTTCTTTTATGTATGATTGGTTATCTTTGCAAGTATCTTCGAATTATCAGTTTGGTTTGGCCTACTAGATTGATCTTTCTTGCAATGGGAGAAGTGCTTAGCTTTGGGTTCAATCTTGCGGTGTCATTTCCCGGTGACAGTAAGGGCAGCAAGGCACGTATTGTATTGTTGCCATCGAGGATAACAAGATGGGGTTTTCTTCATATTGCATGAGTCTATCCCTCTACATCATGTCATCTTGCTTAAGGCGTTACTCTGTTTTTAACTTAATACTCTAGATGCATGCTAGATAGCGGTCGATGAGTGGAGTATAGTAGTAGATGCAGGCAGGAGTCGGTCTACTTGTCTCGGACGTGATGCCTATATACATGATCATACCTAGATATTCTCATAACTATGCTCAATTCTGTCAATTGCTCAACAATAATTTGTTCACCCACCGTAGAATACTTATGCTCTCGAGAGAAGCCACTAGTGAAACCTATGGCCCCCGGGTCTATCTTTATCATATCGATCTCCTACTACTTAGTTATTTACTTTGCTATTTACTTTGCCTTTATTTTACTTTGCATCTTTATCATAAAAATACCAAAAATATTATCTTATCATATCTACCAGATCTCACTCTCGTAAGTGGCCCTATAGGGATTGACAACCCCTATTTGCGTTGGTTCCGAGGATTTGTTTGTTTTGTGCAGGTACGAGGGACTCGCGCGTAGCCTCCAACTGGATTGATACCTTGGTTCTCAAAAACTAAGGGAAATACTTACCCTACTTTGCTGCATCATCCCTTCCTCTTCGGGGAAAACCAACGCAATGCTAAAAGAGGTAGCAAGAAGGATTTCTGGCGCCATTGCCGGGGAGGTCTACGCAAAAGTCAACATACCAAGTACCCATCACATACCCTTATCTCCCGCATTACATTATTTGCCATTTGCCTCTCGTTTTCCTCTCCCCCCAATTCACCCTTGCCATTTTATTCGCCCTTTCTCTCTCTATCCTCCCTCTCTATTCGCCTCTTTTTGCCTGCTTGCTTTTTGTTTGCTTGTGTGTTAGTTTGCTTGCTTGACATTATGGCTAGTCGCCTATCTTCTCCGTTGTCTCCCGAGAATGAAATTCTAAATTTTAAGCAAAGGGAGGGTGAAAATCTAAAAGATGCTTGGTATAGAATTTGCAATGATCAAAATAAATCTGCTAGGAAGCAATCTACTACCATTCTCCTTCGCAATTTTTATGTAGGCATTACTCCTTGGCACCATTATGTTCTTGATACTATTACCAGAGGGAATTTTTGGGTAGCCATACTTTTGATTCTTATAATGCTATGTTAGATTTATTTGGCTCCCGTCCTCTATCGGTTAATGGAACTATATTAACTTTGGAGCATGTAATGCAAAGGCTTGAAATTATTGAAAATAAGGTTGCTACCATAGAGTTAATTGAAAATTTGGATAAAAAGATCCATAGCTGAATCTCTCAATATGGATCTAAAGTAGGAGTTCCTTTGAAAGATATTAAAGAAAAGGAACCCATAGTTAATGAGAAAATAAATCACGATTCTGTTAGGATCGATAAACTTGAGAATATTATTACCAATTTGGGGACCGCTTTTTTTTCGTAAAGAATACTCCAAGCTCATCCACTAAAGT